>NW_017300124.1:117425-329308 GCF_001594075.2 Trachymyrmex cornetzi | reverse complement strand
CCACGGTATCATCCTCCGGCGACCGCGGGCCGCGGGGATGAGGCGAGGTGCCGCCTCGCCGATGAGACACTTGTCACCGCGGTCCGTGCCACTGCCGATGCCGCTGATTCGCGGCGCTCACTCGCATAAGAGCGCTCGCGTGAGAGCACTTGCCGCTTCTGGGAGCGAGCGCGACTCGCTACGCGTACCGCACTACTCTGCCTTGTTGTTTTCCTGTAACCGTTGTTGTCCGAGCGTACACCCCGTATACCGTTCATACATTGTCCGGAGCGAACGTCGCTCCGGCCACGTACCGCTCGCGATTTCAATCCGCCAATTGAATTATATGCGGAGATTGTCTCGCTTGAGACGTTAAAAAGAGTGCGACGATTTTTAAAGATTCGGAGCGATGATTTCGCACGGACGACGATTTCTCAGATATACCTCGTCGTTCGACGTCGCCGCCGCAAAAGGCGCGCCGCCATTTTCCTACCGACAGGCCCGGCCTATTGCAAATTTCTCTTCTACGAACACGCCGAGGGACACGCTCGTGTAATCAAAGAATTTCACCAGTAACTCACGAGAATATCACTGATAATCGTACGTCAACGGACGTAAAATTTGCGAAAACAACGCTTCGCCGTGCATCATTATCGCCGTCGTCGTCGTCGGCGCTTCGCAACTTCGGCGCAATCTCGACACAACTGTCACGCGGATCGCTCGCTAGAGCTCTTCGCGCTGATCGTCCGACAGCGACTCGTGCTACTATTGTCGCTACTGCCGTTGCTCCTAAAGCATGAAACACGTCACTACCTTCCTCAGATTCGTATATAGCTGCTCCATTTTCGCAATTTCATTTTATGGGCGTGTTGAAAATTAAGGTAACGCGAAAATCGAATGAATTTTGATTGAAATAATGACAATAATTATAAAATCTTAAGAAACATCTTCTGTCTATTATATTATAATAGACAAAAATATAATATCTATTTGCTTTGAATTGACAATTCTTCAAAATGTCGCAAAAATTGCACTTCGCGCATAGTTGGAATAATAAATAATTTAAACTAATTAGAAATCTAGATACTCTAAAAACATTGGTAATATTTTATAATTTGTATTTTATATTGAAACGTACGAATAGTATAAAAATGCGTACTTAATTTTTTAATCGATCTGCACTACGATCATTAAAAAATTAAAGATATATCAAGAAAAAAGATATTAGTTATAATTTTAACAAAAATTATTAAACAATCTATTGTTAACGATTTGATTATTAAGTACAAGTTTACACTTTTCTTTTTACAATTTAAATTGCAAAGCACGATAAATTTACTTTTCTATTAGAAAATTTTTATTTTCTAACATAGAAAGTACGAATCTAATTTGCAGATGTAAGTTGTCACATTTAACATTTCATTATATTTTATTTCATCATAAAATGTGCCACGTTAACAGCAGGGATCATCGAAAAATTGATACATTACTGCCAATTTGCGCATGCGCCTTTTTTAAGATACTTTCAGTTTCATTAACATCGAAATTTCGTAATTTATAAAATAAGATAATTTGGCGTTTATTCGTTTATATTCTTGCAAAAAATATTGTTACAAATTAAATATTTCTAAATAAATTCTTCTAATATTTTTAATTTGTTGTACATAAATTGTTTAGAAAATATAAAGCATAAATGGAAAAAAATATGTAGAAAACAAATTTGTCTCTTAATCCTTCTTTTAATAAAAATTTTTTTCAGCTAGGTGTTTTTTTTAGAAATAATCACATCAAACGACTTTTCTAAAAACATTTATTTATAAACTTTTATGCTATATACTTAGAAACTGTTCACAAAGTATACACTTATGTTAGATGCAATTTACATATGTATAAATGTGAATGTATGTTTAAAACAACATTGGAACTTTAAAAAATCAGTAACATTTGTTAATTATTATAATATGTTTATAAGCTAAAAGAAATAATTCTTTAATAACTTCAAATAGTGTACAATATATTATCGTTACGACACATTTATAGGAAATATAATATTAAAATACTTGATTTATTTCATACATGCATCCGACTTGAAAAAAACATTGAACTTAAATTGATACATAATACTGCAAACAAATATATTTAATAAATTAATGAATGTAAATTCTTTCTAAGCTTTATTCAAAATGCTTTTCACGAATTCACGAAATTTGTATTAATACATTATTTCGTAAAAATAATAGAATAAAATATGATGAAATATATTCGAACTGACACTTCAAAAATGTATTACAAATTTGATTATCACAAAATGCGTTTCTTATAACGTAGTGTATAATAGTAGTGATATGGAAATGAAAAGCTGGAACAGATAGTATATATTGATTGCACAAAGAATTTAAAGCATATCGAACAAACAAGATAAGGCAAGATATTAATATAACTATTTATGTAAAAGAGCTTGCAATAATTATATAATGTAAATATAATAAATACAAGTCTAACTTGTAACGATGATAATAATAAAGAAAATGTCTCTTTATTATATGTATTTTTATGTCTAAATACGTGTTGGAATAATATGTATGGAATATATTTTTATTATAGTTAAAATTAAAATAACATTAAAATTATTAAAATAATCATCCGTCATAGCACTTTAAATTCATCTTCATTTGATTGCGATTTGATATTGCACACATATTCTTTATTTGATAATTAATTGTGTTGAAATTAATATTTAGTATATCTAGATAGATAATTATGGTTATAAATAATTACGGATAAGAATTCAAGAGATTTCATAGTATTTCTTTTTATAGGCGATAATGCAGTCAACTATAATAAAATTGGAAATCAATTACGATATTTTAGCTAATTTTAACACTACCTCCGAAACATTATAAACGCGACGGAACTCTTTGACTGTTACCAAGGATGCAATTGCAATTTCTTTATAAATAAATTAAAACTTATTTTTAAAAAATTAACAGAGGAAGATCTTAACTAAGGAAAATATGATTCTATCGTATCTGCGATAAAAATATTGCTTTAATTACGTGCGTCGAAGCTCGTTATTAAAATGATGTGAAGATCAATTATAACAATTTATGAGAGTTGCAATTTATTTCTATTTTAAAATTATTCAGTGACGCATATCCAATTGTTTTACGTTACTATTTAATACATTCGTTCGTCATTAATTGTTACCAAACAATTTGCTTGCTTTATATTTTTTCCTTTTAAAGGATTACTAGGAAGATACTATAAAATCTATCAAAATTTCACACTCATATTAATAACATATATGATAAAAGAAGTTAAAACTTATATAATTTTATATTTGATACATAACTATATGAAAAATATGTAATATGTTTTCTTCATATAATCTTTTAAATATCCTAAGAGAGAATTAAGCATGACATAATATTTAAAATTTAAATATGACGTCATAAAAAGATTTAGCTTTTCTTGGAAAGAACTTAATTTTATTTATAAAATTAAATTAAATTATAATAAACAAGTACCTCAAATATACAAAACATTTTTGCAGTGCCTTCTAATTGTTAAAATATATTTCTGAAAAGACTTACTCCATGCCATAATATTCTACTTTTTTCTAAATTCTTCAATTATAGAAAGTAGTATAAGAGATTAAATTTTAAAATATAATAAACGTCGTACATGTAAAACTGAATATTATTTGAATCACGATGCACAGTCTATATCGATACGTCATTAGGAGACAAACGTATCTATTCATTAAAAATTAAAATAGTGAAATTCAATAGCTACGTTCCACAAATGCAACTATGTGTTTGGATTAACTAAAATTATTGCAATAATTGTTGTCATTTTTTTATTAAATTAGAAGTATTGCTTGGTCCGTTTTTTTTTAAATTTGTGTCTGGCTACCCCATGCTCTAGAAATTCCTGATCTTGTGCGTTTTTTACCGATAGTCTGAACAATAAAACCGATCCTTTGCAATCGATCAAAATTCAAAATATTCCTTCCGTCGAAAATATAGGCTGGCTTCATCATATCTGCATAAATTTGCGTGTAATCTAATTCCTAAAAATGAAATATTTATTAATTCTTTCTTTATATTGATATATATTACACATATATATGTGTGTATATGTATAATATTAAACATATAATTGCATAGAAAAATTAGACAGTATTAAGGATAAAGCTATTTTTTATCCTTATCCAAATAACACTCTCTTTTCTTACTTACGATAAATTCATCCCATTCGGTACATAAAACTATAGCGTGAGTATTCTTCGTGGCGCTATAAGCATCTTTATAAATACTGATTCTACTTTTTACATTTTTAGGATCGCTCGTTATGCTTGGATGAGTCAAGTCCTGAATAATCTGAGTTTCCTCAACCTGTGAAGTAAACAAATTGTACAAGAACTGTACCTTCAGTCTATTACTGAATTTTTATTAAAATGCTTTTTATCTGATCTAAGAACAACAATATAAAAAGTACAGGATACAAAGTTTATTGAATGAGGCATGATTCCTTTATAATATAATTTTAATGCAAAACAATTATATTTGCGTATTTTTTATTAACTATCAACTCTCTGATAAATTCTCTACATCAACTTTTTCAAAAATTTAAATTGCAATTTTTCTATTGTAATGTTGAACACAGGAAATTTAATATTTCTGTAAAGTATATATAAAAAATATAATTACATATTAAATTAAAAAAATTTTTTTTAATTTATATTAAATTACATATTTTAATAAAGTATAATTTTTTAATTTAAAATAAGTTCTTTGAAAAAAAAAGATCTTTAAAATTTAATTAATATCAAAATTAATAAAATACAAAACATAAAAAATTAATAAATACAATTTATGACGAACTGTAATGAAATTTAAAGAATCTGTTATTAAAAATAAGTCTGATAGGTCTTCACTTCTTCTATTATAGAAAAGAGAAAGAGCTAACCTTGGGATCGTAAATGTGAAGAACGGCGCCTTCATCTAACAACGTCTTGGCGACATGAATTGCTGGTGATTCACGCGTATCTCCTGTATCTTTCTTGAAGGCAAAACCCAGCATAGCGATCCTCTTGTCTGTCACGGTGTTAAAAAGAGATTCTATGACCTTTGCGGAAAATCTGGATTTCTGATATTCGTTCATATCAATCACCTGTTGCCAATATGCCGCTACCTCGGGCAAATTTAAACACTCGCAAATATATACTAAATTTAGAATGTCTTTTTGGAAACATGACCCGCCGAAACCGACCGACGCGCTAAGGAACTTGGAACCGATTCGAGAATCAAGTCCGATTGCTCGAGCGACCTCGGACACGTCGGCACCTGTAGCTTCGCACACTGCTGACAAAGAATTAATACTAGAGATACGCTGAGCGAGGAAAGCGTTCGCAGCCTAAAATCAAATGAATATAAATGGATATTAAAATTTATTGTTGTACTTGACATTATTCAAATTGAATTTTATTCGTAAGTTATAATATATATACTATTCACATATTTATATACAGAAGTATGCCTAACATAGCACGTATGGCGGCCGAAATGGAAATTCATTGTGAGTCAATACTTGAACATACAAATACAGATGAAATCATAGTCTCCTGAATGTCTGACAACATCATTAAAATTATTTTTCTCCATTGTTCATTTTTATTAGCAAATATCGCTTTGATAAAAAGATTTAGAATTGCTACTTTCGTTGTATTAAACTTAAGTCACATAATGTGTAATTTATTTACACTTATAAATAGTACGTTATAATACAATGTAATGAGATTTACACAGTTTATTTACATAGCGGCACTGCTATTACTATAAGAATGTGAAATGTGTCATTACTCACCAGTTTTGACAGTTCTGAACTCCATGTGTTAGTCGTTAAAATTTTTTCTCTTGGAATCCAATGTTCATAAATTTGACATAATTCCTCGATAGCCGCCTGCCCTTCTGGCGAATTTTCTCCGCCAATCAGTACTCGATCCGCGTTTACTAGATCTTCTATAGCAGTTCCTTCGGCTAAAAATTCCGGATTCGAAAGAATCTTTAAAAAAAATAATTATCTATTAATATTTGATTAAATATAAAAAAAAAACAAATCTCAGCGAAAGTGCAAATTGATTATTACAATATGCAATAATAATAATAAACGTTTGAGCAAAAGTAGGTCGTGAATAATCATGCAGTATAAAGAGAGCTTATCTTAATTGAACGACATTAATTTAAGTAACTATTAAACTATACGATTGCTATTGGCGATTTGACAATCCGTCAATTACAAACATAGCAAAAACGCAATAAAAATTTTAATACACTTAATACAATTGCACATATGTCGTATTGAATGTATTAATTTCAAAATTGCAACTTAATATTTTGCAATTTCTATGCAACGTTATGTCAAGAATATTTAAATGAATTAAAAGTAAATATATAGAAAGAGATATAAGAAATCATGGAAAATAATATTATAATAAAGGCATTTTAGATAAGACAACTATTATAAAAATTGTCACATTTTTATCTTTAAATTATAATTGTGAAATAATAGCTAATTATCTTACCTGATAAGAAACCCCTGGCTTGTGATTGGCGCGGAGAATATTCATAATACTCTCGGCCGCTCTTACTGGTACGGTACTTTTTTCCACTACAATCTTATCTCCTGTTGCAACTTGTGCGATCATCCTGGCTGCACTTTCCACGTATTTCAAGTCAGCTGCTCTTCCCTTGCCATTGCCGAAGGTCTTCGTCGGCGTGTTTACCGAAATGAATATCAGATCAGCCTCCTTAATCGCTGTATCAATATCAGTGGAGAAGAACAAATTCTTCCCACGACATTTTCCCACTACTTCATCCAAGCCCGGCTCGTATATTGGTAACTTTTGTGAATTCCATTGCGCAATTCTTTCCTTGCTCTTATCAACGACGGTCACTTGAATTTCCGGGCACTTCAGTGCAATAACGCTGCAAGTGGGTCCACCCACATAACCGGCTCCAATGCAGCAGATTCTCCGTATTCTTGTCATTCTTGGATTGACTGTAATATTAGTTAATAAACTCATTATAATTATATTTGAAGTTGTACATAAACAAAATCAAGAATGTTATATATAAGGAGTTGTACATAAACAAAAAAAAGGATGTACAGAATGACAGATTACTTATCTTTAATCTATTTGATTTTATCAATTCTTAAATAAACAAAACAATGACAGATTACTTATCTTTAACTTATTTGATAAAATGTATAAAAAAGAAATAAATAACTTTTCCAGAGTTTATCCTTCTTTTCTTTACAATGATTACGTAATTATCAAATGGTAAATATACTACTTTTTTAATATAATTTGTTATTTAATATTAAAAACACAAATAAATAAAATTACATGGCTCTATAGTTTCAAATCATATTTATAATTAAATTAATACAATAAATTAATCTTGACACATTTTGATAAGAGTAAGAGATAATGATAAAAACATATGTTTTGATAAAAGTAATGGATAATAATAGAAATGTTTATAAACACTAATTTTTACATTGGAACATTAGCTCAAAAATTAATCACATGAAACAATTTGTGCTAAACAATTCTTTTACAACACATTATTAAATTAGATAAAGTAAGACAAGATTGCATATAAATCTAAAATAAAAATTACAATTATACAAACTTTATAATGCCATTCTCGGTCTAACAAAATTCCAAGCTTCAAAGAAAGCTTTTATCTTCGTCACAAGATATCTCTAAAATTTCATTATCCAAACGATACAAATGCCCGGAAGCTGATAAAAATTTATCTGCTAGCTTTTTTCGATGTGTCAAAATTAATGTCAACGAAACATCAACAAAAGCCCAAAAATGTTATCCACGCAATAAAAAACATTTTGTATTTGTGTTAAAATTCTTATTAAAATATTTGTATTAATTTGACATAACTTGATTCTGTTGATATGTGTTTTGTGTGAAATTGATATTTAACGCGATTCCTAGTGTTATAAAATAACACAATAATTATAAATAATATAAAAATAACATAGTTTTAAAACATAAATTCTAGAATAAATGAATGAAAGATGAATGTACATTCTAATTTAACAAATAAAAAATAAATTTACTGAAGAAATACGATTCCACAATTTATTTTCAAGTTGTATTAAAGTATTATTTTTTTGTGTTAATTTTTACATAATAATTGTGTTACTTTCTAATATATTCATCTTGTGTAGAATTAACATAAAAATTTGAATATACCTTTTAAGATGCGTAAAATGTATTAAATTTAACACAAATTTTTCCACTGTGCACTTGCATTTCATTTATTCCAATCATCATTTGGCAACGTCAAGAGTCTTCCGTTTACATTCTTATTCAAAATATCATATATGAATTATCATAATACACAAGAATGTACTTATATTTTTTAATTATCAGAAGATTAAAAACTATACATTTAATTGAGTGTTGAAAAATAAACTGAAAAGTGTTTGTTCCTTTATGGAGCGTTTCGGAGGGTTGCCTGCTCCGAATCACTCGGGATGCTTCAAAAAGAATGAATATATTCCGTTTTGTTACCTGCTTAACTAAAATAATGAATAATTTTCCGATATTCAGGAGAAACGTGGCATGAAGACGAACGCAATGCAGAAGGCAAGTTATAGTCTATCACAATCAAAGGGTAGCTTCCACAATGGAAAAAAATTGTTTATAAGAGAAAACCGCAATATGATGTTAAGTCGCGTTGCACAGATTTTTGTTACTCCAGATCCTCTGGACGCTGTACATCCGTCATTTCATGATACTATGAAAAGGAAACGTTGAGGCCGCAACAAGGCCGCACCGTTGTGACTACGTTGCCATTTTAGAACATCACACTGGCGCATGCGTAAGTAATTGGCAACGCTGTTTCTTCCCAAAATTATTCATGATGAATGATGACGATCATTTAGGAGGACTTTTAAAAGTATCACGGTATTTATCAAAATATGAAAATTTCATTAATTGTTGTATTATTACGTCTGGGTAACTTTGTAAAATTTGAACTCTTTTATTGGTTTAAAAGTTATTTAATTTTTTTTTGTTTGCCTGGATTCGTATGTAATATTGCGTTTTGTAGTAGATGCTTATTTGTAAATTTCATGAAAAAATAACTGCGATATAAGTAAAATTTTTATATATATACATACTAATAACCTCTGACAAATATATTCATGCAAAATTTTACGTTAGTCCACTTACTCGTTTTTAAAAGTTTATTTAATTAAAAGGTAATTATTTAGAATACGGGGCCTCACCTCCGATTTTAGGCCTGTTCTTTTTGACTGAACTTTTGCACCAGTTCATCTTTCTTCCTTTTCTCTCCAGGAGGAAAGAAGAGGAAGAAAGATGAACTGGTGCAAAAGTTCAGCTAAAAAGAACAGGTCTATTGATTAAATTGGGCTCATTCGACGCGTTTTCACTTCACTCATGAAAGAATCTGGAAAAAAAATGCGGCGGTCGGCCTCGTAAACCAAGATATCAAGGGTTAAAGTTTGAAATTTTAAGAGGTTAAGATACCTATCATTCTAAAATGATCGCGTTCCTCAAACTCAACTCGACTCAACTGTGCAGAGTGGATCTGTGAGCGTTCGCTACTATTGGTTAGTGATTTAAACAGGTCTAGAAGAATACACCAATAACAACGAGCGCGTACAGATCCGTTCCGCAAAAGTTGAATCTACTGAACGCGACCTATGTTTCGAAAATGAACATGCGCTGTGGTCGCGCGCGTATTCTGTAAGCAGATAAAATACTACTCTGCAGATTGCAATTTGATCATAATTGTAAAATGCCGTATTCAATAGAGCAACTAAACAAAAATCCTTGGCTTGCTGTCCAAGATGTAGTTGGAGATGCAAATTTGTGACCGAAATTTATACGGAAATTGTTCTGGGATCGTAATTTAACTGACCATAAACGAATGATTCTTGTCAATTTTGCATATTTAAAAGCAATATCGAAAGACGTTTTACATGACATCTTAGCTTTTACGTTAAAGAAAGCATATACAAGAAATCGAAAATATGAAATTCATTGCCGGTTTAATTATTTAAATCATGAGGTATATATATATATAATATCATTTTACCTTTAATTAATTCATAGATTGAATAATATATTATGTAGCATTTGTAACAATTTTCAAAATTTATAGGAATTTGGACGACAACGACGAAGTCGTGTATATAGCTACAGCGTTTATTTCCACGAAATGTTGGATTTAAATTTTAATCCATGTAAAAAAAATTAAAAAGGTATACATTTTTAATAACCTATTCTCTGCTTTAAAAATTTATGCAATATTATGCATATATTTACTGCTTTAAAAACAAAAATTCACTGCTTTAAAAATACAAGATTACTGCTTTAAAAACAAAAATTCACTGCTTTAAAAATTCTTTGCATTAGCAGTGAATTTGTATTTTTAAAGCAGTGCTTTTGTGTTTTTAAAGCAGCGAATTTGTATTTTTAGAGCAATGCTTCTATGTTTTTAAAGTAGTGATTTTGTGTTTTTAAAGCCGTGATTTAGTGTTTTTAAAGCAATGAATTTTGATTATTAAAGCATTAAATTTTTGTTTTTAAAGCATTGCTTTTGTTTTTAAAGCAGTGAATTTGTATTTTTAGAGCAGTAATCTTGTATTTTTAAAGCAGTGAATTTTTGTTTTTAAAGCAGTGCTCTCATTTTTAAATTCAAATTCTGAATTAGAGTATACTAATGCAAAAACTTATTACACTATTTCAGAACTAGTTCAGAATTCTTCGAAAAAGAACAGACCTTACGTATGCATAGCACTACAGCGAGTCAGAATGACAGGTATCTTAACCTTTAAAATTTCGAACTTTAACGCTTAATATCTCGGTTCACGAGGCCGACTGCCGCATTTTTTTTTCCAGATTCTTTCATTGTAAGTGAAAACGCGTCGAATGAGCCCAATTTAATCAAAATCGGAGGTGAGGCCCCGTATTCTAAATAATTACCGTTTATTTAATCAAAACTACAGCAAAATATATGATTATATTGTCATATTTTTATTTTTATTTGCAAAAGCCATTATAAATCAATTATTTGTTGTTTTGTTTTTTGTAGTTGGTTTCAGAGCGTATTCGCGATCAATATTTTTGGCTGATATTAGTTTTTTTAATTGATTTTTTTAGCTGATATACTTATTTATCTGTCTATCATTATAAGGACCGGTTGTTCTACCTTTTTATAAATTTTACCTGTTAAGTAAGAGAGTAACAAAATTATATTCAATCACATGCGCGAATTACCAGAGATTTACCTAATAGGTAAAATTTACCAAAAGGTGAAACAACCGGGCCTAAATGTCCAGTTGAAAATAGTATAATAATTTAAAACAGTAATTTAATTAATAAATAAAATGTTAAACATAAAACACCTTTAAATTAGTTGTTAAATAATACGTATAATAAATGAAATATTATATGATTGAGTGATACTCGACATTATCTCAATAGCAAAACAAACATGCATATTAAAGCTATCTTTAGCTAATGATTTTTTTATCTCATACAAGGAAACGAATTTTCTTGTTAAATTACAGAGAATGACTGCATTCGGCAGAGAAAGCAGCTTTGCAACCATTGTAAAATTCTTCGATACAATATATTTACATTTAAATCCATAAGGAATAAAAAGTAAGAACCAATCGTATTAAAAAATTTTACACAATTGCAAAGTTGCTTTCTCTGTTGAATGCAGCTAATGTCATTGACATTTGACTTTGTTACAAATGCTTCAAAGCATTTTTTAATTGGCCAATTAGTAAAATTCTTTCTTTCGATTAGTCAATCAAACGCTGGGAAATTTTGTAGCGTCAATAGTAAACCGCTTTCTATGGATACGCAGTATGGACACTCCGTATTTCGGAGCCACTGTCACTCAGTCACTGGCCGCTGGGAGCCACCTCCGATCAGCTGATATTTCCGCACGTTTGTTTTTCAGCTGACTCGTCCCCGGAAATCGGTGATTCGTGCGGGGTTAAAGGGGGGATGGAGCTCCGAACAACGGGACTTATCGTTGTTGGACTATACGAATTGTCGGTATCGTTCACTTGACGGTCGGTGCTCGACGCACAAACAGTATAGTACGACAGCAGCCTGAAGAGATTTGTCTAATACGCTCGAACGAGCGTTGTTCTTCATCATCTAATCAACAGAACGGCGTTACATATTATATTCTTCTTCGTTGTATGTGCAACATGAGTGTCCGGTGTACTGTTAGTGATTTTCCGAGCATAAATTGAGCCACATCTAATCGAGCATAATCGCAATGGATAGCGTGATAGTGAGTAAACTCTAACCTCGTGGACCATGCGCGTTCCTGTGTATTTTCATCCACCGTGATCTTTGTTGCACGGATAATCGGTATTTCTCTTAACAGATATCTCCTCTATTACCGTAAACAAATTAAAAATTTCTTTTTTCTTAATAATAGAAATAATTTTTGAAAAATCGTAACAATAAATTTAGATAAGCATTTTTTTGTAAAATTGTTTGTTTGGTTTTAATTGCTTGTTATTTTGTTATTATTTAATTATGAAAATATGTGACATTGGAAAGTAAAATTGTATTAATCATAATTTTGTAAAATCATAATATTTAATAAAATCATTATTAGAAGTTAATTCAAGATTATGATATTTCTAAATGCATTTAAGATAATAAATGTATTTTAACTCTTATTATATGTAATTAAATTAATTTTTTATTTTCAGGGTATAATTTATGCAATATGTCGAGGATTTGTAGACAGCTTGAAAGGTACCATTGTACTTTTCTATATGGATAAGCAAATTAACGAGAAATTGGTTGAGAAAACTTCCAATCGAGCAGAGCTTAGGAAGAGAGATGTAGTTATGTCAAGCCCCTCCAAGCATAAGCAACGGTGTCCTTATTATTTTCAAGAAACGTTTATGAGAGACAATTTTAATAACAAAATTTATTAGTCCATTCAATTTTAGGGAATCTAAGGTGTTGAGGAGAACTCTACAATGTTGTGCATTGAATGGTGGAGTGTTTTGGGCTAGTATACTGATATTCGATTTTGGACTTCTGCCATTTGTTAAGTACTTATTGACTGTTATATTCGGTCACTCTCCTGGTATGGGTCTTACTGTATGGTCATGGATCCAGCCATTTCTATCTCTTACATTTGGTACAATATGGGTACTACCACTGTTTTTACTCAGCAGAATAGTTAACAGTTTGTGGTTTCAGGTATAGTTTTTTATAAAATATAAAAAATGGTTTATTAAAACACTGAAAATTACATTGGTCTGCGATAAAAAATTATTTTAACAATTGTAGCTATTTTTTAAATGTATTTTTGTTTGCTGAACATGAATTCATTTTTTTAATTTAGCAAATTTTTTCAAAATTGTGACCAAATTTGGAAAACGGATTCGTGTTTAGCATCTAAAAAAACCTATGAGAAATGATTGCGTTCGTTGATTCGTTCTGTCAATAATCCTAAAATTCGCAGACTAATGTTACCACATCTATGTATAATATAATACTAACACAGTGTATTTGCAAATATATATAGGACATAGCCGATAGTGCTTACAGATATAGACAGGGGAGACCATTGCTTTTGTCAAGTGTAAGCAAGTTGATAGCTGACACGCTTTTTAGCGTATTAGTTCAAGCATTATTCTTGGGACAAGGAATGTTGGTGTCTAAAGTTCCACTTCCGCCATTAGGGGACATTCTTGCCCTTGTCCACATGTGCCTTTTATATGCTCTCTATGCCTTCGAATACAAGTGGTTCAACATGGGTTGGGAATTGCATAGACGATTAACTTTTATCGAAGGCAATTGGCCATACTTTTTAGGCTTTGGTATGCCATTAGCAGTACTTACCCAAATGCCCAACTCGTACTTTGTAAGGTACAAAATAATTCCTATAATTGTTATCTTCTAAGGAACGACATTTTAAATGTTTAAAGATAGATACCTATTTTTATTTAGCCAATTTAAAATCTCTTAGTAATTAAACTCCAAAAAAGTTAATATTAAAACTTATTCAATTAATAATTTTTCTTTAATTTTTTGTCATTAATACAAAAATGACGAATAGAATTTATATTCATCATGATATAATTAAAACTACGATAATTTTTAACGAATATTACATTACGATAATTTTATAAAACCTATGAATTTATAAATAATTTTTTATTTTTTCAGTGGCTGTGTTTTTTCCATTTTATTTCCACTGTTTATTGTAAGTGGAAACGAAGCAGAACCTGTAACTGGAGTATGGTATATTTCTTTTATATTATAATAATGTATATTTTATGATATTACTTATAATATTTAATCATGATTTAAATAATTGTTTCAGTGATTGCCAGCTGAAATTATTTTCTCCAGTAATTGCAATTGCAAATACGTTATTTAATAAAACTATCGGACGGGTCAATAAGCGGTGATAGTAAAAACAACGGAAGAATAAATGCCTAATTTATATTATTTGCATATTAGGATATGCATACCATTTACCAATTTGTTACAGAAAAGCTCATATGTGCATTAGCAATAATTATATAAAATAATGATAAAAATATTTGGGTATCTATTGTTCGTTCTTGCAGGAAATAGTATTAATTTTATTATTTAGATAGATTACAAAGTGTTCAGGAAGAATGCAAAAGGGATAAATTTATTTTTTTTGTTAAATAAGAGATTATACAGTTAAACTATAAATTTTTTATATTTCTTTCTCTACTAATCTTTATGAAATATGAAAAGAATATTTAATTATTTTTTAATTGAAATGTAGGACCAATCAGTACAAATATTTATTTATGCATATGTAATAATGCATATATAGCTTAATTCGTACATATGATTTCCTGTATTTAATAATATCACTGGTATACAAACGATATTACAAATCTGACTATATTTCTCAATTTTTATGAGAATTCATATTTTGAGCTTTTTATGCTGTAACTAGTCATTTTTCAATATCGATTTGAGATCTCCCATCGGCGCTGTGCTGTAAACGTATATTATAAGCATGTGCTGTAAAAATGATGCACTGTGTATGGCAGTTGATATATTTAAAAAAAACTAGTGATGATATAATCTTTATATAGAGTAGTTGAAATATTACTCCAATATTAAGGTAATTAATAATACAGTGCTACCATATATGATTTTTATATTCTTCCTTAGGAGTGTTGTATTTGAAAAAAATTTTTTTAATTTAAGGGTACATTATAGATAAGCGCCAATAGAAACATCTCGATTCTCAATCAATCTGTTGATTCTAATTATATATATATTGTGCCATACATATCAATTATATAGAGGATTCGTCCAAAAAATTCATGTAAAGTAAAAACGAACGAAAAATGTCATAATTGTATGATAAATCTTGCTAACAATACATGTAAGAATATTTCAATTTTGTATATGGTTAGGAAGGTGCACAAATGGTTACATTTGTCATATATTGATCATTTTATACATTACAATTTAAATAAATATAATAAAAATATATTGAAAAGCAGTGTTTATATTAGTAACTGTCGCAATAAATATAGTCTAGTTATTCAAATAAAAATGCAATAACTATTAGATGGTTTCACTATCAGAGTAAAAGAAAGCTAATAAATTATAATATAATTAATAAATTTTTTAGCTTAGAGATATTTTATTAGAATTCTAATCAGTTCCAATCGAGGATGCGTTATTCGCTATCTAATTAAAACGGCATTACAAATTATCCAGTACGAGCAAAAAGATAAGTTATTCAAGTTATTCAACATTACATTATTTAAATATTTTACAAAAGTTTAGTTAATTTGCAAACAATTTTTGCATTTAGAATATCTATGCATTGATCTATAAAATGTTTGCAAGTTCTTAAATTTTTAGTAATTTTATTGAGCGTTTTGCAATTATTTTTATAATATTTTCATCTTTATTTCAATTCGTTGAAAAATGTAAGGATCATTTCAGGATCAATACAAATAAGTTATTTATGTTCTATCTTTACTTATCACGACTCGCCAGAAGTTTAGATCCTATAACATTTCGACGTTTTTTTACATCACCAACATATTGTAGCAAAAAAAATTGCAATCAAAATATTGATTTTTATAGATGCCTTGTTAACTTTTTATTTTAATACAAATTGTTTGTTATTTGATATTACTAGTAATTATGCGAGGAGATCTTGAAGTGCTAATAGATCATGATCTGAAGGTTCTTCTTTCACTCTATAAGAATTTAAAGCATAATGCCTGTGTAATGCCGCAAAGCCTAATCCTGGATCAGTTTCTGTTTCTGTTACTGGACTTGTAGCTCGATCAACATGTAGGTGTACATGATTTTTGCTTACCTATAAAATATAATTTCTGAATAAAATAATGAATTTTTTGATACTGTTTTAAATTTCGAATTTTGTAAAATATATTATTCTATATAGATTCAAAATGTTTCTTATTAATTGCAAAGTTTTCCTTAAATTTGAAGCGAGTATATTACTTAAGAGAGAAATTGATAAAAACATTTAATATTATTTGTAATCCTTTATGGTTAAGAATAAATATAATAATTTAAAATGCTATGTACATACTTCAAAACGTTGTTGTTTATACATTGCCAATTTACGCGTTCCTGGAGAACTTTGGATTAGATTTTGTATAGTAGGATGAGAAATTCCAAAAAAATCCGCACCCTTTGGCACTATTGTACAAAGCACCGGAGAAATTGCTGCCAGTAATTTTGAGTGACATTCGTCAGGACTGGATCCGACTAATGGTTGATCCAGATCATTATCAGATACTATTTCAAATCTATAAATAGTAGTTATATGTACCTATGTATGCCTGTATTATAATTTCTTTTAGAAATAATTGTTTTTAGTTATATGGATAGTTTCATATACCTAGGTTTTGGACCACCATCTAATATCTTGCAGGTATATAAACTCTTTGTTCTTGGATCTCTCAAATTTGCGTATACTCTTGTACTGCAATAACCTACTGGAAATATAAGATCCTCTGTGTGATATGCGATTCTGTCCGATACCACATCACCAAGAGAATATATTGTAAGATCTCCCAAGGCTATGGGAAATAATGGCCTTCCATGTACATCCAATGGAATCAACTGCACCAATTTTCTGGCAGTTTTGTTATACCTTTTCGTCTTACTTTTCGATTCTGTGATAATTTAAAATTATAATTCTTATGTAAGAAAGGCTTATACTCATTGCATTATAAATAGTCCTTATTATATAGAGGCTTAATACATAAAGCTAATATTGACACTGGCTTATCAGACTTCGTAAACTTAAGGTATTAATTTTACAGCTAACAGTTATAGAGAAACCTGATCCATCTGTGGACGTTCTCTTCTTTACTGTTTTTTTGGGCGTAGTACATTCTGGGTTAAGTGATGGTGAATTCGCATTACTTGTTTGTGAACGAGCTAGACTTGTCGAGTTAGATTCTATCTCTCCCTGTTGTTGGCATAATTTACGTAAAAGAAACAGTCTTTCCTCTTTAACCAACATCAAATTTTCTTGCATATGTGCAACTTGATCACATAGTGCTGCGTTTTCCTGTATTGGAATTAGGATCACAATCCTATTGTATTTGTACACTTATACATTTAATTAGATATCAACATCCGCATATATCATATGTTAAAATTACATGTATCAAAACTCACAAATACGGTATTTTTCACGATCCTCTTAAGTTTTCGATATTTTTTCTTGTACTTTAAATTTTGCTGTAGCTCAGCATTTTTATGATAATCATTGTAATAACTATCATATGCTTGGGCCATATTACGTTTATTATTGTTAATAAAATACTGTGCTCATAAAGATTTTATTAATAAGATCTATGTTGTATAATGTATTGCTTCATGCATTGTAAAGGATCGTTTACAATGGTTACAGTGTGGTTAAAACGAAATTACCATTTATCCCTATCAAAATTATACAAAAATCCCTACAATTCCCTAAGTAAAAAGAAGGTAGAACTAGCGCGAAATTTAAAAGTAAGTGAAATCACCGACGAGATACTATTAAAGACAGTCAGCGTCTCTATGAAAAAGTTGCGTAATTGTTAAAATTTAACTGATTAAGAGTAAGAAACTGACAATATGGTACTAATTTCATGATTTATTAGTTTCGTAGACATATATATATATATGTTTAATACACTTAATAATACTTGATTTTTATTAAAAACTGTGATTTAAAATGTTATCATATCCGAGTTTGATTATCAATGGAGATAATAACTGCAAAGAAAAAATTGTAATTCTTCGGCAATATATAAGATATTATAGCATTATTAAAAGTATACGTATACTTATCTATTTATACAGCATTTATATTATAATAAGAAATCACGAATTTAATAATAAATTATCGAAATATTTAGGTTAATAATAATGAATTTTTATTAATTATCGATAATGTCGTTCTTCAATTATCCCCGGGTCTCCGAGAGGTCTCATTGATTGTCACGAATATTTGCCAGAGCCGATAGTCTTTAATAGCATCCGCACCGACGAGATTTTTAATTAATTATTATTAATTAAAATTATAAATTAATTGAATTAATTATTATATATTAGTTATTATTTTTAGTACAATATATGTATATTTTATTACATTTTTCAAAATTTGATAAAATGTAAAATTATAGAATACAATTTAATTATGCTCATAGATTCACAATATTTTACGTAAAATTACATAGAAAGTTAAAAATACATATAAAAATCAAATAAATACTAAATTTAGATTGTTCAGTTTTTATCGGATACAATTGCTACTAGACTTTAAATAAACATGAAAATTTTCTTAACAATCAAATATGTATTTTCAATTTGATCCATTACTTTTTTTGGATTAAGAATACAAAATATGACGTAAATGATGGAATTCAGCAATTCAAAAGTAACGAAAAGCAGGGCGTCAATCTTTTATTAAAAATATTGTGTACACTGCGAGAATTTTGTGTAATATAAAGTTATTACAAACTATAATAATCACTTATTGTAACGCAATTGAACTAAGATATTCATGAGCTGGGTAAATGCGTAATAAATTAAGCAAAAACCGTGCAAAAATGCAAAGAATATATTATTTTATTTACTTTGTAATATGCGCGTTAATATTTCGACAGTTATAGCGTATTCGATTTACTCGACCCGACTCAGAGTCAATAGTTCTGTTTAGCTGCAAAAGAAGAGCTAAATTGCGTAAGAAATGCAGCTAAAAAGAACAGACTGTTGACTCAGAGTCGGGTCGAGTTAGTAAATCGAATACGCTATTAGCGGTTGACGCGCGACCGTTAGAACCTTGGGAGTTTGATTTGCGCGGAAGGGGAGGTAGGCGGCGCGTCATGATTACGCACAGTTACCGCGCAGTCATTCCACTATCGAGATTCGTGCAGGTGGGTAGCCGTGCCGCTCTTCTTCACGTTTTTCTTTGAAACGTACTTGCGACAAATACTATAGGGGAGCTTTCGAGCAGAGAGACACAAATTGACACAAGAGTCATTCTGTTCTTGTTCAATAATCAGTAAGAAATAAAGACGGAATGATTCTTATGTCGATTTGTGCCTCTGTCGTAAAAGCTCTCTAGGTAATACAAAACGTCGTACTTTAGATTTCAAAAACTTACTTAAAAGATATTAAATAAGAAATAAGAGAGAGTCAGAAAAAGTTTTTTAAAATAATTTAAATATAATTTACCTGTTACCTTTCCCGGAATAAGAATGCGAAATAAGACGTAAATAACAATTAAACGAAATCAAAGTAACAAAAAGTCATAATGCATTAATCTTTTGTTAAAAATATTGCGTACGTATATTAATTGCACGGATTTCGTATAACAAAAAGTTATTATAAACTAATAATCGCGACTTATTGTAATACAATTTAAAATATCTAAAATATAGATGAATTGTGTGCATAACGAACGTAAGAAGTAAGAATGTAATGAAAAACCGTGTAATAAATTAATCGGAGAATAAAAATGTAACGAATAGATTATTTTACTTATTTTGTAATACGCGTTAATATTTTTACAATAAGATGATCGGCGCGCGCGGCCTTGAGGATTGTTTGGCGCGGCTGGGCGGTCGGGAGGGTGGCACGGGGTGACACGGGGTGACGTCACGTTACCGCGAAGTTACCACGCAGTCATTCCTTTACCGAGGCTCGTACAGGCAGGTAACTGTGCTGCGTGCCGCTCTCTTCTTCACTTTTCTTTTTGAAACGTTATCGCGAAGAATGCGAAATATAATACAACGCTGTTCTTTATGAATACTCACAGTACACGATTACTAAATTGCATGATTAATTATTCATAAAAGGATCGAGATGATAATGATAGTCTATCATGGCACAGATATTTCGTACGATTCATTCGTTTGCAATCAAAAAGCGATGGAAAACAGAATGTATTATCATTTCGCGATAATTACGAACGACAATTATTTTTGTTTAACATAAAATTTTTCTCTTGCTTGAGCAATAATTCTCGATTATACTTCGAACGATATTACACGAGTCATAAAAAAGCAACGTTATAATAAATACTGTCTAAATGCAAATAACGCAATTTATGCGATTTTTACTTTCACAATTAATATAGTTTTTGTAATTAATAATTTAATTAATTTTTCGTTTTCGTGCATCTTTTATGATGTGATATAAAAAATTGAGCGTAACTTTGGAACTATTTGTCGGTAATAAAAGACATATTCCTCTTTTTTTATTAATTTATAGCTCATTCTATTGATTTTGATATCTTACAGACATCATAATAAGAAATTCAGCCCTTTTATCCTGAATTTATTTTGCAGTGGTGGCGAATTGATATTCAATTCCAAAAGTTAACTGATAATTGAACAGTAATATAGATAATAGTATATATTACATTTTTTTCAGATATCTTCCCTCCCACGGGTACGACCTTGACGTGGTGAGAGGGCTCAGTACCCAGAGGATATATACGAAAAGAACGGTTTTCCTTAAGTATTTAAAATTTTTCGGATCTATCTGAATATCTAGGTAAATTTTTAGATATTTGAGTAAAATCGTTCTGTTCATGTAAAAATCCAACGACGGGGAAGTTAACGTATCCTCGTCGCCGATTAAATTGAAAGGGAACGAACCGTAGCCGGTTCGTCGCGTCGCGCGTTTACTTCGGGAGTGCCGTTGAAGTTATCGGACTAATAGACTTTTCATAAAATCAATTTGATGGAATTCTAGTTCGACGCAAAAGACTTTTCTAAATAATTAGTCCGCGCGCGATTATAATGTATTATTCGCGAGTGTTTTACGCGAGTGTCCTGTGCGAGAGGATGTCAACCCAATTCTGAGAGGAGGAGGAGGTCTGGGAGAGACATCGGGTATCGGCGGAGCAACCTTGCGGTAAATATCACTTTTTGCTTATGTAAAATCAATATCTTTTTTCTGTTTATTCTTGAGTTGCTTTATTTTACAGTGACTTAAAAATGATGGTTAGAAAAAAAGAATTATTTTAAAATTATTTTGAAATTTTATAAATATGTATTTTCAAGATCTTTTTTAGAAAATACTCGGGAAAAAATGTTTTAATTGTATATAATTATATAAAATTATATCAAATTGGATATATTTATATATAAAATTGACATAATTTATATATAATTATATATATGTAATATGTCCATTATGTAATATTTTATCCCGAATGTATAATTATTTTTATAAATATCTAACCGAATAGTAAAAAATTCAATGCTTATAAAAATTACATATTTTGAAGATTGTATGATTATTTTAAAGAACTTTACGTTTAGTAAATATTTTTTTAAAATATTGATTGATTTTTTCTGCTTTGTTTTAATTTCGGTTTTATTTTTTTTTTACAGAATCGTCTTTAACGACGTTGCAGCTCCGCTGTTGCGCATCGGATTGGTGAGTAATGAATTAATGTTTTTATTGAGGTAACAAATGTATGATTAATTTCATTAATACTATATATCTAAATGCATATTTGCATCAATTTAATAAAAATATACGGATAAATGTATGTATAGTATTTCATATATCCGTTACCTTAAAATGGATAAGTTGTAACAAATTAGGATAAACTTCATCCTGAATGCCTTTCATTATGGAATTTATTGTACATGCACAGTTAAATTTATATATAATATCATGTTATACCTAGTTTGAATTATTTTTAATCATTTATATAAGTCGCTGCTGCTCAATATCTTGTTAATTTAACTTCAACAATAGAATAAAATTATTTAATTCAAGACAACTATTAAAGGTTCAAATTTTGTTTACTAATTGTAGATTCATAATATTTTAATGTAGCGCATAAATCATACAATTTTTTTATCTCCCTTTTTTATAAAAAACGTTTTACGATTATTAATTTTTGCTATTTATCTCAATGCACTAACTTTAGCCTAAACTTTTATAACTTATCCATATGTAGTAACGAGATTTTATACTAGTTAAAGTAGTAACATGGTGTAAGATCTAATATAATTTTGTCAACGAATAGAATTTTATCTCGTAATTATTTTAAAATCATCAGAATTTTGCATCACTTAAAATACTTGATTTTGAAATAATAAATTATACAAAAAATAATTCTAATAATTTACAAAATACAAAGAGATATGTTTATTGATATGAGGGAAAATTGTCCCTTTCGGATCTTACATCATTCATCTAAATTTCTCATCTTTGCATGCTTTGAGATGAGATTCAGCAACAAATCGTTCGAATCGTTAAAAAATACATGGGCCTCGAATTTTATTGGATGGTAATCGATTTAGTAATTTTCAGTTTATTTTTAAATTAATGTTTATATTGTAAAATTTATATTAAAAAATTTGATCTAGTTTCATGATATTCGAGATTCTCGAGAAATCAAAACATTATAAATATCCTATAAAGATTTTTTTTTATATTTAGATTTATTTTTAGTCGGATATTTATATTTTTTATTTCCAATAAACATGAATGGAAAATAAACGCGAAATTTATTCATATATTAGTAGAATTATTCAATTTCATATAATGGCCTCTTCGCGACGCGTTCGTGTTTCGCGCATGTCATACGAAAGCGTAAAATCTTACGCTTATTGCCGGCGATGTTAGTCGGCAGCAATCGGCAGCAAAAAGGAGTATTTCTCCTTATTGTCGATTTCTGACACATGAAGCCAGAATATTACATACATGATCAGGAGCAACGAAAGGTTACTTTAATCTGGCCAAAAGAAAGAAGAGGGTCTATATGAAGTAGGTTGGTGTGTCTAACACCAATCTAAATTTTTAAAAGGTATATATATAAAAAGATATAGAACTAACTATTCGGGAGGATAACTTGCTCGCAAATTGCGAGTTCTTATATATTTTTTTAAATTATTGTTTATTTAAAATACAAAAATAACCAACAAGCAACAGAGCTAATCAGAGTCAGCGCGGATAATCAAGCGGATAATCAAGCAGATAATCAAGCACAGAAAAAATCTACAAAACTTACGCTTCATTATCCGCGCTGATTTTTATTAGTTCTGTTATTTGTTAATTTTATTACATCTTAAAGATTGAAATTATTAACTATTTTAATTATTATTATTTATTGCTTATTTATTTAATATGATCGCGATTAAGTTATCCCGCTGCATTTATCAATATGCGATAGGACATGGTTAGGCATTAACTGCTGCGTTCAGCAAAGAAAGCAGCTTTGCAACTGTTGTAAAAAATCTCGAAATTCAGATTTAAGAGCACATTATACATGCTAATATATATCTTTGAAAATTCTAACAGATTTTCTACTTTTTTAAAGATTAAAAAATAAATTAAAAGGTAGGACTGAGAGGGTACAAAAATTTATAGAGCAAGATTTATTTCGAAAATACGATTTATTAACCTGTCGAACCTAAATTCTGTGGCGCGCGCGCTCACACGCATTTACACGCGCACATCTCGCTGCCGTACATTCTCACACACACAATATATAAAATCTAAAAGTTCGCTATGTATATATACATATACATATATATGTATATATATGTATATTTACTTAAACACCGTGACTCGTAGCTTGTCCGATAAATGTTACACTATCCTAGAAGTTGTGTTAATTACTTTGTCGATGCGAGTTGCTCGATTGTGTGCGATCGTCACCGTCGTTACAATGATTACACCGAACTCTGCAGGACACCGTGATAGTACATACATTGAAGACACCCAACTTTCACTTTGCGACTCATTTTGCTCATACTCTGTTTATCCTAACTTGTTTCTCGTTTGTAAAAAATGTATATCATCGATAGCCCATGATCTTGATCGTCGGTGGAAATTTAATAAAAATGAAAAGAGAAAAATGTATCATTGGAAGATATTATTCTATAAACTCTAAATTTCAAATGTAGATAACAATCTGAGATACATATATCCTGAATTTAATAAAAATTTAGTCTCATTAAAAATATCCAAGCGTAAATATCAATGATATGGTATATATATTATAATTACGATAATAAAAATTTAATGTATCTTTTTAATTACTAAACTGGCATTCAAAAATAAGGATAATGTAGATAGCATTCCTACTTATCATTTTAAAAAGAAGTTATTAAGATATTAAGCTGATTTTTGTACATTTTTCTACAATTGGCTATATATATTTTTTTAAACTATACATGTTTTTTTCCACGAACGATCAATTTTCTTTCAATTGCTCGAGCGATGCTATTCCTATTAAAGTCCAACGGCAGATTTATGGATGTATAAGATATAACTTAATTTAAAAAGATAATAAACTTACAAATCATAATTAATAAAAAGATTTTTCTTCTAACATTTTACTTTGAGTTAAAAATTTTTTTCTAAATTGACATTTCTTTATAAAAAGTGCATTTTTAGTAAATGTACTTACTAACATTTCTTTGCAATTCTGTAATGTGCTTTTGCAATTATTTTCGCACTCATGTTCATTAAATTGTCGTAAAAATTATTGCGACTGCAATATTATCTTGTAACTGTTAATTAGAAGAAATAAAGGCGAGTCTGAAACATTGATATTATATGTATATATAAAATGCAATACACACAAGAAATTTAAATTATTTTAAGTGTTTTGCATTTAATATAAGCGCTAGACGTTCGCGTTTATTATTTATAACATAGTTGTCACAAATATTACGATCATAAAACAACCATCTTTTTACTAAAGCTTAAAAACAATGAAACCATAAATCTGACGTTGTTGAAAACATACTACATATGTGCGAATCTTTTATTATCACCCGTGTCAGCGTAAATTAAGCTAATCTAGAAATTTATTTTTCGACCTTAACAATCTCGCTATCAGAATAATTATCTTGAAACAGAAAGAAAATCTGTACACATAAATTTGTTTCTATTTGATCGAAATTACTCGTTTACATTCCCAATGTAACTTTCTTGATTAGGCTGCATCATTTAGGCGAATTTTTACAAACAAATAAATACAAATTATTGAAAAAACTGTGTCACACATTCAATAACGTGTATATAATCGAATTTTCATGATAAATTCTTCATTGCTTACAGTAAATTGGAGTAAAATTAATATTTGCTGTGGCGACAATTATAAATTTCCTTTATTAAATTCTATTATAAGTAAAAATAATTTTTTGACTACTTCACGAATCCGCGCATAAATTCTCGAAAACATGATAAACTTTTTAATCAATCGTTTCAAATGTTACGACACTTATAAAATAAAAATTATGTTCCGTTTTTCATCGAATTGATTGATTCGCGTTTTCTTTCGAGTCAATCGAGATTACATAGCTGACTTTACGAGTTAATATTTACACAGTAATATTGGGTGAGTGCAAAAATTTGTGCCCAATTTATTATTCCAAATTCAAATAGTTGCTATTTTTGTTAAAAATAAAATTAAATCTAAATCTTACTCTATCTGATGAGAGAATTAAAGAATCTGTTTTTTTTAAATTAATGGTTTTGACGGAGTTATGAGCAATCAAAGTTAAAATATTCTTTTTATTTAATTCGCAACAACTCACAATCAGTAACAAAAAATCGTGGAGACAGTTTTTAAAAACGATTTTATAGGAAAAACTTTAAACTTTTACATTCAAAAATTTTTGAATTTTTTGGACATGTGACAGGTCCACAAAGTGAAGAAAAAAATTCCCGTTTTGTTTAACTCGTAGTTTTCTATAAAACTACGTAAAAATTACAAAACTCACATAAATTAAAAAATATAGTAACCATTCGAAAGTAGAGATTTTAAGTTTTAAAACCCTTTTTTTAAATTTCGGTTTATTTTGAACAAAATTGCAGCTGCTTGAACTTTGAATAATAAATCGGGCACAAATTTTTGCACTCGCACAATATATAGAGTATATTCTAGACACGAGCGACGATAGAAAACAAATTCATACAGATAACAGAGTGGTGACAGCATATATTTAATGAAGGAAGATTTTTAATCGTTTTAAATTAATAAATATTTTCTTCTTAATTAGGAAATTATAAACTGAGGACGTTATAAATTCGAAATATTATATAATTTCCAAAAGAAGGGGAGCGCGATTACCTTATCGGTTAATTAATTAATATAACTAATTTAATTAACATAACACACATATGTCCGAAATGAACGTTAATTTATGATACATCTTGGATATATTTGTATATATTTGTTATTTGTATGAGTTTTATCCACTTGCGGTCTAGAAAGAACCCTTATCGTAAAATCGAACATCGAGAGCGACACACATTTCAAAAATTGTTATCCTTGATTCCGGTTAGTCGAAAAATTTTAATTGCGCAGATGCAGTTATTTCCTGATTTTAATATAATTCTTTAGACGTCTAAATTAGCCACAAATTCACCAAAAGTGAATTATATTTAAGCGATGCGATTGACAATTTGTCGACGGCTATCGATAACGAGTTTCATCATGTTGTACCTCTTCTCCGTCGATGAACGTGATTTGCAAGACTCAAAGAACGGTTTGAAGATACACTTCGGGATACAAAAAAGCACATTAACATGTTAACGTCGTAATCTCTCTTTCTACATGTATAATTCATTGTTTATTCTCTTATATGGACGTCGAACATTCACATATGAACCAATAGTCTGCGCAGAGAATATACAAAGTGTATTGTGTGAAGTAAGATCATAAAAGTATTTTTCAGTAGGATGCTTGTTGCAGATAGAGGAAGTTTTACATAGAAAAAAAAATTAATTTAATATTATTTAATAAATTGACTTGGATATCCCCATTCTGTGATAGATCTATATCAAAACATGTTCTTAAATAATATTTTTTTCTGCTTTTAATACTTTTAGAATATCGATAGAGTCACTTTACATAGAATATTCAGTCCTAAATTACTACTTTGCTATTAAATTAAGTAATAGCTATTATATTTATCGCTAAATGTGGCAGTTCAGTTCCAAGTTTTATTTGTCTGAGTGTCGCATTTAATGTTATTACAGACTGAAAATTATATGGCCACATTTAACACTAAATGAAGCACGAATACGAGCCATAATTTGCGTGAGTGACGCTTCAGATATTCTGCACGTAGACTATGCGTAGACTTCCAACACTCCTATATGCTTCCATGCACCCACCCGGGAATAATCGTTGACGCGTGTACACAGTGGCGGAGTTCCGTTAAAGGCGGGAACGCGCATCGTGGTCCGTTAAACGTTGCTATTTACAGTAGTTACATGGACTCTCTACAAGTTAAACACGTAACATTATGACTGGTATTTACATGATAAGAGTAACAAACTCAGCAGTCATCGCTAGTTCGTTCCAACCGATGCGTCGATATATATGTTCAAAATTCTTTTGTTAAACAGGGAAACTATATCGATAGAGGATACAATTATTTAAGACATTTTTTTTTATCAATAGAGTGTGCTAGAATTCTGCTTCACAATTTTTTTTAAATCTACTATGTCACAGTTAACGTTTTAACTCAGTAAAAGTATATACTTACTGTAGTTTGATATAGGCAATGTATACATTTACTATATATAAATGTATACATTCTGACTAATAAGTATATATATTTACTAAAGTTAATACTTTGACTGTAACATATACAAAGAAATCAATTACTCAATTTTTATGAAAATTTTATTTTGGATAATCATATAATAAATAAAAGTAATAAATAGCCTCGTTTATCACATCTTTATTTTTAAATAATATCATTATTAAAAACAAATTGCGCTGTTATGTCTAATATTTAAAAATAGATCCGTAGAAGGATCAAATTAGATATACATTTCTAAGAAAATTTAATTAGTGAAAAAGATTAAACAAGATTAATATTTTATCATCATTTAAAAGGCAGTTTTTATTTTTTGTATTCTTAATATATACGTATATATGTATCTGTGTGATCATTTAATGATAAACAACCCTAACAACACAGACCTCCAGGGGACGTCCTGAGGACGTCCAAAGGACGTCCGTACGTCCTTTGAATATCCTAAGGACATCCTCAGGATGAATCCCGGATAAAGTGTGTTATTAGGGAAAGAAAAAAAAATAACAAGAAAGAATTGTAATTCTGTAGGTTGATTTTTGTGATTGTATTGCATGATATTCACAAAATATTGATGCATTATAATCCAACAAGTTTATTAAAATTAGTTTATTAAGATTGGATCTGAGCATCGGTCTTCTTTGCGCCACTGTGAACACACATTACTCTTCACAGAAACCATGGCAGACCATATAACGATACAATAACTCGCTCGGAATTCTGCTGCGTACAAAAAATATTCTTACAAACTAGGTACGGTCTATGTACAGTTTATCTACTAATTCGTCGAATGATTGTTGCGGCGGATGTGCGTGCGGTTCTCTCTCTCTCTCTCTCTCTCTCTCTCTCTCTCTCTCTCTCTCTCTCTCTCTCTCTCTCTAGAGTGAGTGACGAAAGAAAGATCACAATTTGTGCATACTCATGTAATCGAAGGCTTGACACATAAAAAAGGTTGTTAATGTCAAAAAAGAAATCCTAAAAGAAATTGTATGATTTAAAATAGTTTTGTATTTTGTTTATTTTTTTATAAAAATTCTTTTTACTCTCATTTTGTACTTTACGAATGTTCTTATCAACAGCTACAGCTTTTGCAATGCTATTAATATGTCTTGGCACGTAATCTTCCGTAACGAAAGATAACTTTCCAAAAATATAATTTATAGACGTTTTTTATGTCAAGTCTCCAATATACGAGTGTTAAGTGTTGAATTTAGATTGCATCCCAACTTGAAATAATACTGCTTTCAACGTCGAATGAATGCATTATAGGAACTTAATAAAATTTGCTTATATATTAACATTATATATATATATACATATATATATACACACATATATATATATATATATAATTAAAAATAAACTGAATATAATCTTATATGTAATCTCTCTCTCTTCGCTCTGAAAGTCACAAAAATAAAATAAGTTTTCTGAAAGTAAGCATATATCACGACTATTTTCGTTTATTTGCACTAAATGATTGATCATTTTACTAATTTATACAAAACGTATATAATATGTAAAAATGACAAGATTATGATAAAAAAGCGATGTTTCCGATTAGCTTTTATTCTGGTCAAGAAAATATCTAACAAATATTTTCAGCATCACATTATTAGATTAAAGTTGAAACGATTTGTTTCCAAAAAAAGTTTTTAAAATCAATCATTTAAATCAATTATTCAAACATTTTTACTTTTCATTTTTATATCTGTTAATTATCCCGCGTTTTGAATCTTGATATTTATATATAAATGAATAAAATTGTGTCTGTAACAATCGTATATGTAAACGAGAATATTTGGATAAAAACCGGTGTAGAAAAAGTAAATTTTTTGTTATAAATTTTACATTTGAATAGAAAAATCAAGCCAATATAAATAACGGATAAATTTAAAAAGTATTGAAAAATTAGAAGGATGACATACATCAAGTAACATTAAAATATGTGATTCTTTCTGTGTTTATTTTAAAAACGCTGTGCGTTGTATATCTGAACGAAAATAACTGAACACACAAAACACACACAAGTATTTTCAAAAAGGATTTCATTTCACTGATAATCCGTAATCAATTTCAATTCACTGATAATCCATTCTTGAAATTGGTATAAGTTGATCATGTGATAGTTTGAAGCCACATGAGCCAACAGAAATTAAAAGTAATAGTTCCGTTTTAATATTTATATTTTCTTTAAATTGGTCGTCTTTCAAAATGGAATTTGTATTTGTAAATAAGCAACTCCGCGTGAATATGAAAAAATTAACATGTTATATGACATTATATGAAGTTATGCTATTTAACAATTTAATTATTTGTATATAAAATTTCTTTTATCAGTTGCTATAGTTGTATTAGCATCTTTAGATCATGCACTACACATGTAGTTATTTGCAATGAATTAACCCTCTAAGTTAGATACTCATTATGAAATTTCTGATGTTACAATTGTTAAATCGTTATTATCGTGATAATATTTGATAAATTATATTTGAACAAATTTAATAATTACTTTAGCCACTCATTTTTTATTAGGAGCACATTATTCATTTATTCATCAACATTTAATTTTCTGAATTTTGAAAAAGGCTTTGTCATTAAGAAGTTAAAGTGAAACTATAATGTAGATATAAAGTCACATATTTTGCACAATTTTTATACGGCTTCCCACTAAAGCGGTGATCAAATATGGTAGTCAAGAAATCAGGATCACGGGAATGGTAGTAAAGCGAAGAAAAAACTTAAAACAACAAAATAAATATATATATTGTTATTTTCAACATGCTGGTTGCATTGTAGATTAAACAAAACAGAAAAGAAAATATATTTAAGTATATTTAACGATACACGCCGACGATCTCCGCGGTTTCGCCGTCGATCATTTAAAATCAAACAATAGTTATTAAAAAAAAAGAAAGAATAGAGAAAAATAAAAGAACTGAACGAAAAAGAAGATTAAGAATAAACGTAGAACGGCGTTACACACGGCGACAGAAGGCGAATACCATCGCATACGCACATTCACATCATATGTATACATACTTTGTACGTATACAGAGATATGTACACATAAGAAAAACATACATTTAATGCCCGAACACAGATGCACGTTCATACGTGCTACGTACATACGCGTATTCGAAAAAACTGCCAATATGCATGTAAGATAATTACAGCGATGAGTCTTAATACTCTGTTCGCAATTACGATCATCCTTCGATTGTTAATAGGTAAATTGATCTAATTAAAAGAGTGGGATTAACGCGCCTTTCGGAGTATCTGGATGATCTTCGTGAATTTTAAGTCACATCGATATTGGTTATATTTAATATCCATTCGGAGTGGAAATTTGTCTCTCATGTATATTTTGATATAATTATTGACAAAATAGGTCAATTATTTGAGAATAAACATGAGAAGTTATAGATTTATAAAAATATCGGTTTAAAAAATTTGTGTTTTGTGATGAATTATTTTTCATATGATTAAGTACTGCAATTGTTTAAGTACTGAATACCGCATTATTTGCTTAAAGCGTTTAACATGTTGAGTGATAAATACAAGTATTTGAAATATTGATCGAATTTTGATGTTCTACATATTGGTATACATTATTCATGTATCGTATGAGCACATTTTTGCCATTATTAAAGATTTTAATTAGCCAACGTTTTAGTTAAATCAACCACTAATTTTGATTAATTTTGTTTTCCTTTTGTCTATAAAATTAAAATAAAACTTCAGCAACGTGTTTACATACAATAAACACTCAACATATTAAAATCAAGAGCACGAATTTTATATGCATTCGATTTGACATGATTCATCATCTCGACAGCTCTGATAGCGACACATTCCCATCTTTTAATATAAAATACATATATTTTGTATCAGACGGAGAAACGCGGTGGACGAACAAATTAAAAAAAAAAGAACAAAAATTTAATTTGTAGCATATAAGAAAACAAAAATAAAAGAGCATGACAGATTGTTAACGATGCAAATACCGTATATACTCAACAGTATAACATTAATCTTACAAAGTAATAACTCAAACATTTAAAAACAAAAACATATTCTATCAACAGATGTAAATTACACGCATAATTGTAAAAATCGAATAATAATAATTCGAATAGACGGTTGTGTCATTGAAATGTTGGTCGAATAGGATCACGAAATTGGTCGGCTCGTATGCGAAAGAGAAAAGAGAAAAGAAAACTTATATTATTAACGCGACAAGAAATTAGTTAAGTATGATTTATAATATTTTCATAAAATAAACAATATAAGAATAATAATAATTGTTATATAATAGTCAAAAATAGAGAATGATATTAATAATACAAAAATTATCTATCTATTCATTTACATTTTTTAAGATACAAAAAAAAGTCTTTGTGTTTATATCTCTTATACAAAAAAATTATAACATTTTATAAGCTTTGTTACTGAAATTTGCAAGTACTTGCAACTATTTTGACAAATGTTAAAAAACATTTCGGACGTTTTTGCATTTTGCCAACCAATTAGTATTCAATTAGGTAAATAGCATAATAATATAACGACTATAAGAAACGAAAATAAATCATTCGTTATAAGTACATTATTCCGTACTGTTATAATAGAAACTTTGTTTATAGAAGTAACTATCTCAAATAAGTGATCCTTATTTGACCATTCATTAATCGCACAGATATACGATTTGTTTTTACAGTACATAATTCTTTATATATTAGCGTCCTGTAAAAACGGATATAAAAGTATTAAGATGATTCTGATTCTGACCTAAACTAATAGTCTGCCATTGTTGTACTAAATTTGCGAGCAATCAATATTAGCAACAATAACAATAAGATGGTAATCGCGATTGCTATCGCGCGCAAAGTGCTAGTAATAATATATATAAAAGTAATAGAAGTAAGTCATAATAATAATAAATGCCAATGGTAATATCGCTGTCATTGGCAGGATACTATTAATATAAACATATAATATTAGTAATAAAATAATAATGACCATACAGTAATAATAGAATAGTAGCAATAATAAGAATTCTTATAATAATAATAATCAAATTAGAATAACAGATATAACTAATAAAGATAAACATAGCAATAATAATAGCCATAATAAACATAGTACTAACAACAGTGTCAACGCACGTGCTGAAGAACAGTGATGAAAATGATACGAACATAGAAGCATCTTTCAATCATTAAACGATATATTTGTGACTAGGCTCTATTTGTATATACGCACAAGACTAATGTGTACGCGTGCTCATTTCCTATTGTTAGTTAATCCATTATCGATTGGTGTTAACCGTCTACGCTATAGTTTAAATGTTAAATATTAAACTATTTTTCTTTTTATAAAATTTATAATATTTTACATATAATTTTGAAATACTTATACAGCACAAATATTTAAGAGACATTCTAAAGACGTCCATAAGATGTCCTACACGCTGAGAACGTCTCTAGCATATCCCTCGGATAAAGTGTGCTGTATGGGATATATTTGCTAATTACATGTATAGCAATCATTTGTACGCATATCAAAAAGCTATTTTGAAGCTTTATGTGGCTCTTGCCGATTGATTTATATACTGTCTTTGAATAGTTTGGAATTTATGATTTATAGTTTCAAATATTTGTTAAAATTTATACTTAAATCGATTTAAAATATAACAAAATAATTTTTTAATTTTTAGTATTTTTATATATATTAATAAAATATATAATATAACGTTTTATGTTTTTTAAATACACATAATTCAATAATAAACTTAATAACTTGAATTTATCATTCATCACATATGAGGCAATAATACAGATATTCTATACGTAAATAGTTCTTATTCAAGCGTAGACATTCAACACTGGTTTGGGTTAGTCATTAGTATTGTGTAAGTACATCAATTAATTAAAGACACATCTTTGGTAATCTGTACGGAGCACGACGTTGTCCACTACTCAAAGATAATAGCAAATGTTAAATAAAATTATCCATTTGCATACAATTTACCTGTAATGACGCCAATGCTCCGTTTATTTGGTCTGACGTATGTGTGCATATTAATGTTGTTGATGACAAAACAAGACTATGTACACTTAATCGTAAATGACAAGTAATTATAATGCGGAATAACAGAAATTATTCTGTTTTCCAGGATATCTCAAACAATTATATATAAATTCATCTAATATATATATAATATAAATGATAAATGAGCTATACGATGACATTATTCTAGCTTACTCATTATTCTTTGAAATATAAAATATTTCAAAGAAAAATATAGTAATGCAATATACAACCATCATTTTCAACAGATAACAAAAATAGTTACTGTCATTTAATAATTTAGTGCACGCAAACTTGTTTTGCAATATAGACAAGACTATGCGAGAAAAAACAAATCAAGGGAAATGTATTTTGTCAAAGTGAAAGTGTGGATTGTAACTATAAAAAGTGACGATAATAGTAAGAGGAAGTTGCATAAGATTGTAGATATCATAGCGGGTCGCTTGGATAATATAGCAGGCAAATTCTACAAAAAAAAACGAAAATTTAAAAGTTTGAAAGATGAAGATGTTTTATAGATGTTTTCAGGTAGTTTTTAAATTCTTTTTCTCTCTTGTTTCAAATGTGTTTCGTATAAAATAATTAAATATTTAGCATTTTATGAATCATTTTGATATCTCTGAATATTAATTGATCAGAACTCACTCCAAGTTTAAATGAATTTTTTATAACTTAATATTATTCAAAATTGATTATAAAACTGTTTTAAAGAATCAAAATATTAATTGAATACAACTTGAATACAAATTTTGTTTATTTATATTTTTATTATAATATATGAGATCCAAATAAACAAAAAAATAATACTTTCAAAGAAAATGAATTATATATAAGAGAAGAAAGTTTAACTCAGATTTTACAAAATATTAATTCTTAATATGTGATGTAATTCAATTACACATTATCGATTTAAAACTGTCTGACATTTCCATGTTAAATTAATATCCACGAAAACATTTTTAATGCCAATACTTAAATTGATTTTTTTATAATCATCAATTCCGTATATATATCCTTGCATGATCTTGATTTAATTCATTCGAATACAATCATCGCACAGTTTTGTCATGAAATCAATTTTCGTGATATTCGTCTAACTAAAAATAGTGATTTATCACGTTGAAAATATATTTCATTCTAAATTTAAATCTTATCTGCACTTAAAAGCAAGCTTGTAAATCTATTTTATTCAAAGTCAATTGCATTAATTGCAACATAAATATACATTTGTCTTCTCTCGATAAGTTATAATAAGAATTGTGATCATCGTTTTAGAAATAATGCAAAAAATAAATCTTACATAGAATTATGTTTCTTTTGCTTGTTAATATTTTTAATTATCCGAAATTAATAAATCGGTTCATGATCGATAAAACTTTCAAAAAATCAAAATGTATTTCCGATTACTTCCAAGAAGCAAATTCATATTCAATGTCAAGAATGAATTATCTTAAAACATATTGCGTGATGCACTTATTCGAGTACGTCTCTTCCTTCTGATTGCGAAATTGTTTCGCAATTATTATAGTAATCCATTTTGTCTTTTCGTATTCAGATATCACTTGATAAGAGACTTTTACTTTGTTGAATCAATGCAGACAACCTGTCCGATCGATCTCATATCTAATTTTTTCTAAAATTAATTGCACAAAGTGCAATTTATTATTTCGACGAAGAAGACGATGCAAATGTACGGTCGGGAAACTCGTCCGATATTAAAATTCATTAAAAGTTTGTCGCATCTTCTGTACTTGACTATATTCGTGAAGTGTCTTGATAACGATATAGAATAATTGAATGCACAAATGTGTGACGCCTGATGTGTTTATTCCTGAGCGATCCGGCCCAGTTTCAGTTTGAGACCACGGTCCCCTATACGATACAATCTTATCACAAAGTCATTACTACAAAATGTCTCTTATATTCGTTTCTTTGCTATCTATCGGTTTTTTTTTTGTTTAATTCTTTGTATCCGTTTCGTTTTTGGTATATTTGCACGATTTAAACCTAAGAAATCGCACGCGCGTCGGTCCCGCACGATCATTGTTCGTCCTTTCGCGTTTCTCTTTCCGCCTCCATCTCTCGTGCTTCTTCATACATACATTTATCTCGTTTACACGTCCAATTTGCCGCGATACATACGCACATATGCATATGCATATTTATGTATAAACAGGCGGTGCGACAGCGATCCCGATAGTAGAGCCGATAAAAATAGTTCTCAGTCGATAATTCGATTTATGAACATGTATGTATAACTATGTATATGTATAGTTATGTATAAGAAAAATTTCTCGCACAGCTCATTCGCCACACGTCCCTCGCTTGTTCTTTTGTCCTCTTTCACCGTGAAACGTAGAGCATCGCCTACCGTTAATTAACTATAAGAATCCTCATTGCGCTCTCAAACACACGCACATACCATACTCACGTACACATATATGTGTATGTACATATATGCATGATATATTTATATATCTGTATATACATAAGGGGGAGGGGAGATTGGACAGACAGTTAACATAGCGCGTTAGCTTCGTTCGAGGAACCCTGGTCGGTCGTCGGTGCATCGTCCTCCTTTCTGTTCCACTTTCTCAGCCTTCTTCATCGCGCTCCTCCACATTTCATGTGCACTTTCTCGGCCATAACTTTCATTTGCCCAGCACCGTGAATTCTTCTGCATGTCCGAGGATTCGTCCAGTGTTTTACATGCGCAGCTGCTATCAGGAGGACAAGCAACCGTTCGGTGCGATCGCGAAGTATGAACGATGTCGCGACTTCGTGGATGGCGGTATGGGCGCAAAAGAGGTTGAGGAGATGAGATGAAGAGATAGAGAAGAGGTCAACAAGGCGGAGGATCTCACGGCAGAAGTGAGAGCGCGTGGGCGGGTGTTGTTCTTTGTACAGGCACCGACAGACACAGATAGACTGATCGAGAGACTGACCGGGGAATCGTGACTGATCGATCGACCGGTCGAGCGAACGACCGATACTGATTTGACTGACTGAGACTGACATGGCACGGCGACTCCGATCGAGAGTACACGGTCACAACGTCACAGGCCACCTGCTGGCACACAAACAAACACACGGACATGTTAGTCACCACCACACACCAGATATGAAGATTCATCCCTGGGCAAACGCGCGCGGTGGTGGTTTTTCCGAGGTCCCGCAAAGACCTACTATGCCCAATTGTCTTTGCAGACATGCATTTTAGATAACGGATAACAACAATCATACGAATTTTTTATTCCTTTGTTATTATCTGGCACAAAACGAACATGTAGCACGGTATGATTAGTTCCTTAAAAAAGAGGACTTAACGGATTAAATACGTGTTATCAGAAACTAAAGTTATAATTTTATTTTTTACGAAATGACTTTGAAGTATTGCTTTGCTGCGTTATAATAACGCTTCGACAAAATATTTCACAAACTGCATATCTGATAAGAGAACTGCACACAGAAACAGAACGACGATCAGAATACATTAAAAAGTATATACATTCAAACGAATTATTTGCGGGACCTCCAAACCGATGACACCGTGCATCGTGTACACAGGTAGTTTACCGAATCGTCCTTTTAAAACACGAACAACGAGCGTCCACTTTAATTCAGCTTGACAGACAGTCACAAGGAAAGAGAAACAAAGTGTTCGACAGCGCATTTGTGAAAACTCGTTGCTAATGCAATTAGTGAAATTCGCCAATGGTTTCCAGATTCAGATTACAGAGGACGACTGTAACAGTCATACAAATTACACATAGTATTTTTTATAGCAGTTTTATATTCAAAAGTTGTTTGGTATCAATTGTACTAAACTCAAATCATGAATAAAATAATAATGAATAGAATGTTTGTATTGAACATAAATTACACTTTTTTACTTTCATGGAAACAACTGACTTGTCCACCGCCCATGACGATCGGTTGCATATATTCCTCCCCCCTCCCCCCAAAAAAAATCACATGGCAATGTTAGTATTACTAACTAATAAAGCATCGTAGCGTGATTAACCATAGAAAAACTTAGTGATATTATTATCACGTGAGAACGTATCGAATTCTGTGCGTCTCGAACAATAAACGAAGGAGATACACGCGATATAATAGCTGCTGACATAATTACAATGAGTGAGATATATAGTTCTTTGTGTTTATCGCTCGTATTTGCTGGTTCAATTACCAGCTCAAACTACTGTGGTTATTGATATAAAGAACAAGATAAAGAAATTAAAAAATAGAAAGAGATAAATTACAAAAAAATTATAGAAAGAAAAAACAGAGAGAAAAGTCAAATCATCAAATGGTTACGAGGTACGGACTCGAACGCTGCGTGAAAATTCAAAGCGAACTAGTCTTACCCTCCTAGGGGAAAAGCTACGTTGTTAGTGAACTTCACGTACGTAATTTCACTTTGTGCAACAGTAAGTTAGCACAGAAAGCTTTACTGGCAGCCTTTGCAACGAAATGTAGTTTGATTGCATCATCTAGGAACGTGCCGCCAGGCTTGCACCTTCGAGATTCGAAGAGACGAACATATTTTCGAGACCGTGCGATAAGTACAGGCAGATATTACGGGTGAATATTTGAAAGACCCGTATTATATCATTGCGCATTTAGCGTACAAACGTGGCTATTCGATTTCCACTGTGTGCTTATATTATGTATGTTCTTCGTAACTAAATGAACCGAATCCAGAAGTGAATGAGCACGTTTAACGCTAAATGCGCGCCGCTAAGGCCATTCCTAGGACAAGATTTTAACCCGACACGAACTTTAACCTGTAAATCGAGTTAAATTTAAACTCGAAAAATTTTTAAACATCTCGGTATAAACGGAGAATGTCTAGAGCCGTTCTTTTTAAAAGCTAAATACCGATTCTATATTTTGTGACGGCAAAAGTCGAATTAGGAGATTCAAAATGAATAGATATTTCACAATCACATTATGAAGCTTTTACATGCAAATTTCTGTCTTTTATGAAAGCGCAATAAAATATTCGCATATTTCTTGCATGCAAAATCCCTTTTTTAACGAGAATATAAATAATACTCAACATATATATCAAAATTGTTTATAATTCAATGCGCAAAAGCGCTTTTAATATAAAAAACAATTCATTTAATTCATAAAAGAATTGGTTGCAAATGTTTACTATTAATCTTGATTAATTATATCTCGTCAGATTCACTAAATCTGAATGAGCTCTAGAAATACCGGTCATAGTCTCTGAAATCGATCATCATTGGCTACGAAATCAAATGGTCCGATATAATAATGAACTAATACTAATTCGTTAATCCTATTCCGTCTCCTGTTAAAAATTATTGAAATGGATTATCAAAAAAGCAGGATATCTATGTATATTTAACTCGGCACTGGAAGAGTTAACAGATGATATACGATTGCAACGTGGCACGGACGTGAACGGAATAGACAAATTGTTGGATTAAAAATGTACTGAAAGTGTTCACACATGGGCGGACCGGCAGGTAGAAGAGAGAAGACAATTCGGCGGGACAGTTCGCACAAGCGACACGTTAAAAGAATAAATTACGTTCCTGCACCTCGGAAGAAAAGTCAGTCCGATGGAGACAAGAGAGTCTTCTGGATTATCACAGCCTCGTTTCGATAGGACGGCGAAGGTGTCGAGCGGCGACGTCTCCTCTTCGGCGTCCGAGAACGCTCGATTGTAGCCCGTTAACTCGCTACCTTCGTGGAAAATACTGCTTGACTAGAGAGTATTGTGGAATACGGCCACCTAATACTTTCGCTTGTCTACCTAGACCTATCGCTAGACGCGATTCCGCTGCGGAATAATCAACCATCGCGGTTGTTAATTAAATGCGCGAGCGTCGTCCAGACTAAGGACGTCGTCGAGCCAAGGTGTCCGAGAAGTCCTTGGTATCTACCTACGAACGTTCTGTGACGTCAGCTAGTACGGCTTGCAGGCATCCTTGGACCGTTTCAACTGGACCTTCAGTCGCTTCATGCCAATCTGGAAACCGTGCATCGTTTGGATCGCTGCTTGCGCGCTCGATGCATTGTCATACGATACGAAACCTAAAACAATATTATAAGATACATAGATTCTATTCATCTGTATTACGTCGTTTCACTCGTATTCTTCACAAAATTTATCTGTATATTCAAACATTCTTTTGTTATTCAATGTTAATTCAACTTACCAAAGCATTTACTCATGTGCGTGTGCTTATCTATGAAAACTTTGGCGGATATGACATTGCCGAAGGGTAAAAAGGTAGAAATGAGGTCTGTATCGCTGAATTCTTGCGGTAGGTGATATATAAAGAGGTTGCAACCTTCGGGACCCTCGATTTGCTTGTCCGTGCTGGTGAACTTGGTCTTCTGTGCTGCTGCCGCCGCAGCGGCTGCAGCCGCCGTGAACGCGGGGAACCCTGAAATCCGAATATGTTGATGATGCTCTCGCTATATCATCAATCGCGGGGAATACAATCCCAGTTGTATATTTTTCGAAGTGATATAAATCGCATGTTAAAAACTTATCTAAAAACAATGTATATTTTTGAATAAATAATTTTAAATGTAATCAGATCTTAATTCTACTTAACTATGCATTTCTCAAAACTCGATTTATATCACTTCATGATGAACAGTTCCTGTTCAATACAACTCTATACATTGGCTTGGCACGTCCCAGCTTACAGAGACACACCAAACAGACTCTGATTTGAATTTATCTGATCGCTTCAGTCTACTCTGAATATAATAAGTAAATAAGCACGTTATACGATAAATAAAATGAGAAATTAAATATTCAATGATTTATTAAATATATACATACAATATTATATATATATGTATATATATATATATATGTATATGTATATATATAAGATGCAATGCAATTTTATAAGCTCTCCAATATTTGCAACCGTGGTATTATAACACACACATTTTCACTTGTTCAATTCTCACGAGTGTATCTTGTGCGCTGGGATACGTGGATATTCCAATAGGCACATGCGAACCTATCGGTTGTTTTTCTTTCAAGCATTCATTTGGTTCACTTCCATATTCCGATACTTCCAGCACCTAATTTGCTTTAATCGCAAATTAATTGGTAAGTTTTAAAATCTCGCATATCCGTATTGATTTTATATAATATTCGATAGGAAAGGTATAAAATTATATAATCCAAGCTGACGCTAAATGTGCAGATATTAAATGTGCGAAGATTAATGTTAAACGCAAAAGGCTTCTATTTTTTATTTAAAAAGATAATTATTACCTCAATATCTCCTTCTCTTTCTCTCTCTCTCTCTCTGATATTTACTCAAATTTTAATATTATAATCGTATTTCGTAACGTTAATCAGATTGTCTTGAATATATTGTATGATAGTTTCGTATCGTGATACACGACACATTAATGCGAAAGTCAACCATATGAAATACTTGACTAAAACTTGGGACAATCCACAGAAATATATATTCAGGCAATCTACTTATTACTCACTATGCAATTCTTTCTTTTCCACGGTCACCGTCGTCTTTCCAATGAGAGCTTTAATGCGCACAGTTTACTTATTAGAAAGTAACCCTTTGCGTGTTCACACGGATGCAGAAAAGCAGTGTGTGGACTGCGCTTAACGATTTTCTGTGTACATTGAAAGTTGCTTGACAAGCCAAATGATTACCTGCATACTGTTGTAAGCTAGAATAGGCGTTGCTCAGCGAATCCTGAAGTCCGTTTAACGGCGTTCCCGTCAAGGAATTGAGCGTGAGAGATGTTACAGGACTAAGACTGCCCCCGGTAGACCCTTGAAGACGAATACATATTATTTTTTATCTATTCTCAATTATAAATTTCGATACGCAAGCCTAATTATTTCTAAGGCACTTCTCACGTGCTGCGACATCGCAAGAACGTCAGTCGCTCTGAGTTTGTTATTATTAAAGGCAGAAAGCAACGTATTTGTGCAATATATTAATTCTATCAAGTATTATTATTCGGTATTTGTATAAAAAAATTTATTTAAAAGAGAAACAAGATCAATTTTATTCAAAGATGTACTCCTTATGATATTTGATGAATCTTTCTCCCTGTCTATTATATTAATTAATTTAAAAAATTGAATTTACAATTAAAAATTTAAAATTTTAATTATAAATAAATTATATTTAAAATTAATACAATAACGAAGCTTGTAATAACAATTTGTCATACTTTTATTTGAGTCTTAATTAATTAAATTTAAATAGTGAATAAATATTCATATTTTTAAAGTTATTTTTAAAAACAGGAAATATACAAAAAAAGTTATATAAATAGTGACCGCAAAATCGGTGAACTTTTATCCTTTCTTTGATCCTGCTATTTTAAAACTGAATTGTGTATCAAACATCTTATGATGAGACATCAATTACAAAAAAATTTCAAGTTGAGACTAGAATTGATTTAAGAGATAAGAAGGGTCAAAGTTTATTAAAGCATTAGCCTACATGCTTTGAAGCATGAATTTTTATGTCAGTCCCATATCTCTTATTTTAGCTTTAACTTAAAATTTTTTTGTGATTGATATCTCATCATAGAGTATTATTTGATACATAATTCATTTCCAAAATTGCAGGACCAAAACAAGCTATTTTTGCGATTACTCTTTAAAATATGCATGAATGAATAAATTTACAAACGTTTCAGTACGACACATACAAAATACTTCGTTTGACAGGAACTTAATTAGTATTTTAATAGTTTAAATTTTAAAGAGCACAAGAGTGTCATACTTCTTTGATATTGAGATAAAAATTCGCTATGTAACAAGATATTAATGATTTAAATATAATTTAAAAGTGTAATATACCTTCATGCACGATAATATATAAAAAATCACGCGCTACTATACCCGGGTTAATTGCGATAAGCGTTTTATAAAAAAGTTCTGCTCTTCTTTTTCATTATGCACAGGTATTGTTACCGATTAAATTCTTATTATGGAAAATCGTGCACCCATTAATTGCAATAAGCGTTTATGCAAGAATCGTATATTCCCAATACGTCTCAAATATACACACACAATAATTTAAATCATATATACATATTGTTAAAACTACAATTAACAATTGATAGAGAATAAAAATCTGTACGTTCCTAAAAGCACTGACGAAGTCCCGCCAATTAATGTATTAATTCAATATGTGAACATTTTTACAATTCAATGTGCAGTACCAATCAGTTACTAATTGACTCGGTTATTCATATTCGTGGATGAAATATATACATATGTACAGGATGTTATAGAACTATCGTTGTACGATTTTTCAGCTTACAAAATTCAATAATTTGACGTTCATTACAATTTGCTTTAGCGACTTTAAACTCTATTTCCTTATTATTTTAAAAAATATTCGTCATACAACATCTTCTGATTTGTATTTGAATTAAATTTTAAAGTAAAATTCACAATTAAAAAAATAAGAATTTACTATTTTGTTTCATTTGCAAGCATTTTGGTCATAAAAATCTATAATTTTCAATTACATGAATCTATTTTAATGCCATAAATAAATGGATACAAGATACCTTATACATTAAAAAATTTTTTTAGACTTTTATCATTCATATATGAACACTATCACACTATGATGTGTACAAAATTTAAAATATAATATTGTTTGAAGCAAGAGAGGCTCGTACGTTAATGAAATCTATAGCCAATAATAATTATCAATATTGCATCACAATATACAGAAAACAATATTAAAAATATATAAATGAAATAGAAAGGAAAAACGACGAAAAAGGAATTTGAAAGGAAGATATATAATGTTGCGATATACGATAAAGAATGCGAATCAGCCAAACAATTTCTCTTCCTATGAGTATCTCACCTGTATTTCCTGTTTTTCCCAGAAGAGCAGCTACGCACGAAAAAAAAATACGCAGCGTTAAAATTGAGATGTACATTCACATAAAAGAAAATAAAGAAACGTAAAATACGCAATTATAATATAATTTGTTATGACATATTTAATGTGATATAAAAATAATAGAATATTTCTGCCTGCAGTTAAGATTATATTGTATACAAATTTACATAATAGCGTAAATACAAACTTGAGAGTTAAACAGCAAATAAATATTAATTCTTTAAGAAAAATATTTTACAATATGCTCTTATGTAAATTTCTATGTTATGTGTAGTATTACTATACAAGGTGTCCAACTTTAATCTATCATTCCTTTTCTTTTCATAGGATAAGGTTGAATTAAAAATATGTTCAGACAGAAAGTTGTGTAGCTCCACGAAGCACAAATAATAAAATCAATTTTCAAAAAACTCGATTTTCATGGATGTGAAGGTTATTTTTTTTAATGGAATTGTATGATTTGTTTACATATCATAATACTCCAATAATTGTTCTACGTATAAAAATATATTAAGGTAAAGATATTAAAGAATTAATAGTTAACGAGATATATATTTTATACTTCATTCTGGCATATTTTGAAATAAAATATAAAATATCTCGTAAACTATTAATTTTTCAATAATCGTATCTTAATATTTTTATGCATATAAGAATTAGACAAATTAATTGATAAAAATACATATAATTGCTTAAAAAAAAAATGCAATTTGCAATATGCAACTAGAGGAAGGGAAAGAGTTACGAAATAATATTTTATTTTATTAAAATAGTACAGTAGATTACTCAGGTGATACAATTAGTTTTGTATAAGTTTTAATCATAGGGCATAGAGTGATACTAATTATACAGATATACGGAAGTTCTTATATATTATAGGTATATAAAATTCTTATGCATAGAATAAAATAGAATATAGAATAGGCATGATTAATTATCAAAAAATTAATAATTTATAGGATATTTTATACTTCATGTCAAAATGTGCCAGAATAAAATATAAAATATTTTGTAAAGTATTGATTTTTTTATATCTCTATCTTTATATGCAGAATAATTAGAGAAATCATTATGTAAAAAAAAATCATACAGTTTTATTTTAAAAAAGTAGCTATGACCTTCATATGGTTATGCTAAATCGATTTTTTCGAAAATCAATTTTATCATTATTTGCGTCCCCTCAAACCATACAACTTCTGTTCGAATATTTTTTATTAGGCCTTAGAGTTTATCATGCAAAGATAAAAAAGATGATAGATTAAAATAAAAACACTCTGTATACTGTGATTTTAATTTTTCAATAATTGTATACGTTTAATTCAATTATATTTATTAAATTTACAAAATAAAAAACGTCATAATAAATATTTAAGATTTTATGATAGGCTCTAGAGAAAGAAATCATTAGTAACAAATAGGTAAGAAATTATTTAAAAAATTTTGCAGAAAAATTAATTATTAAAAATATATACGTATATTCGGTTTTTAATATCTGAAAATTTTTTATGTATCTAGTTCTTTATCGTAATTAGCTCTGTTAATTATAGTCTTCAAATTTTAGAATGAATATCACTCCAAAGAATAAAATCTCACTCTTAAAATTAAGCCACTTTTTTTAAAGACTGTGGTTCAATTTTCACTCTTTAGAATGAGATTTCACTTTGATGAATTTAGAGAGTAATTTTATCGAAATGATGCTTCGATATTTCGAACTTGGAATAACCCTTAAATTACGTTATAATCATACAAGAGAATCATAATCATATGAGTTTACATCTACCGTGAAAATTGATATGAAGATAGAAACAGAGAATATGAGGAAATTCGAGAAATGAAGGGCAAGAGAGGGAAAGTGTAAGCACGTGCACATGCGCGCATGTGCACGTACACTATTAAATAAGCGAAATGGGAAAATCAGACCATCAACGGGATTAGGGCCCCTTTTGCGTGATCGAAATTAATTTAGTAATTGTTAATACTGTACCAGGCAATACGACACGTACATAACGACATACCTGCTGTCGAATTCGCCAGACCGCTTAATGCTGAAACACAAAACACGTTCGCGATATTAGCAAAAGCAGAGTTGATAATATGTACACGATGTGATCACGGGAAACACTCGAAGCAGAATTTTTCCAATGATGGTGTTGATATATTTTTAAGTGCCACTAAACAATTTGTACAGTCAACGGCTTCATTTATGTCTAATTAATATATGATGAATCAAATTGCAAGATGAGTTGGTTACGTCTGCAAAAAATATTTATAATCTTTATCTTTTGCTACTATAGTATAATTATATATTACATAAGCAATTTATTATTTTAATATTTCACTAGATAAAATAAGCCTATAAAAGCAATTTTGGATACAATGGTTGCAATAAATTGTGATAAAATTGACATTTATGATTTAGGAAACACAATAAGATTTAATAATTTTTTCACAATCATATTTTTTAGTATTTTCCATATTTGTTATAATTTAATGTTTAGTTAATAAATAATTGAATATCAGAGTTTGTTTTATTAATTAAAAGATCTTACAGACAATTTACTTTTTTGACTATATACTATATATATATGCAGTTAAATATAAAATTAATTATTGAAAGAAATGCAAGAAAATACTTATAATCACATTTCTGATCTCTCATTTTGCAATATTAAGATTTACTATTTCTGTCGATCGGACTGTTCATTATAATTATTTGAAAAACTCGTTCCTGTACAAATAGCACCCTCTTTATGAGTGAAATGAAGCAAGCGATGAAGCAACCTGCATACTTGACTTACTTTGTTGTTGACTTTACATAAATCATACAAAAAGCGTTGTAAGCATGCAAAATAATGAAGATGTGTTTTCTTGATATAGGTGAGAGGTAATTACACAATTAATTACGGAAACGTACATCTTACCTGGCTTTCTACATTTATACAATTCAATATACACACAATGTAATAATATAGATTACTAAAAATTTTGATACAATCAATATCCTATCTTGGTCAATTTAATTATCATATTTAAATCACAAAAAGTGATTAATTAATTCTTTCTTAATTTAGATTTAATCATTTAATTTGCTTAATAAATGAAAAAAACAGTTAAATTTGAACATTTTTAAAGTATAATGTAAAAATAGATAACCTTTAATATATGACAAGCTCTTCTATAAATTTGAATTAAGTTTACTCAGATATTTATTAAAAAATATAGATACAAGTTAAATATATATTGTTTAATTTTATAAATAATTTAAAAATTACTTGACTTTTTTAACAAAATGTGCTTATATTAGTCAGATTCGTAAATTTTATTCGTTTATTTTTAATTAATGATTAAACCTGATGTATGTATAGTGTTTTCTTTGAAATAATCAACAAATATAAAAACGATATATTGTATTTTAGAATAAGACAGTCGGAATGTTATATTCACTTACTGATAGTATTGATGTTATTGATATTAAAATGATATTTATAACATTACAAGATAATTCCGATAACTTCATTAGAATGTCATATTAAAATACTAATTGCACCATCGTTTAATTAGTTAATCAAATTTGTTAAATATTATTTCGAAATTTCCTATTTTTTAAAACATAATGCGACTTGTAAATGTGAAATTGAGATTAGATGTTCATTCGTAAAACATTTTTTTCTCTCTTGACTGATTTTTAGAACAAATTGTTTACTGTTTAATTGTAAGTATATCTTCTGAAACACACTTTGCTCTTATAATACCGTCGTTAAAGGCTGTTAATACAATTTGCGAAGATACATATAGACACGTAGTTGCGTTATTACTGCCATTATAATCGCGGCACGACTTTGGCCGCTTTACCATGCATACCTACAAAAGCGTGGACAGTTCACCCGTTCGTCTGGAACTTTAACAACGCATGCAATCGTTAAACTCCAACTACGCTCAAGCGGATTTACCGTCTACCGCATGTAACATACGTGACGCATAAGCATACAGGTGTTTTGTACAATTGGTAGAAGGACAATATAATATGGTCCGAAGTTATGCATATAATTCGAAGCATCGGACAGTTCCGCACGGAACCTACAGCTGTACATTAATGTACGATAATGTGTTCTGCGATTATGCGTCTCGCAAAATTCTCTACTCACTGTTTGGCGACACCTGGAGATTGCCGTTTCCGCCAGTCATAGCTGCCAGAGTGACAAGGTTCTGCATACTCATTGGCGACACACCCGCATTTGCTGCAACATAATATATCAGAACTTATTGTAGAAATACTCTAGATTTATATACCGCGATGATAAATATAGCGTACTATTTAATAATTCGTAAAAAGAGCTTAACTCAAATTTGATCTAATTTGAAATAATTTAACAGCACATAAAACAGTTTTAATTTTTCTAATGGAATTTTTTTTGGCAATAAAAAAACCAAAATTTGCCTAATTTGAAATAATTTAAGAGCATATAAAACAATTTTAATTCTTCTAATGGAATTTTTTGGCAATTAAAAACATTAATATTAATATGTTAAGTACAAGGTGTCTTGAATATTTACTTTATTTAATTCATGCTTTAAGTTCTCTCTTCATGTACATTGAAAGTAAATTATACGTCACATTATATGCGTTTAGTTTGTGTATACGTGAACTCATTGCGTGCAACAACACTGAAATGCTATCAAATGACCGTACGTTCAGCAGCCATAACTAATAAATACATGTGTTACAGTAAAGTTAATGATAGACTCGTATTGAGGTATGTATATATCATCATCCTGACATCTTTCTCGATCCCATTAAACGAAGAATTTTTATTTTTATTATTGCCATGGTAAACTGGTGCAGGACGTTTCGTTATAACTTTCGAAAAGATATGACCCATGGGACGCGATCATACGCGGTGGAAGTTGGAGAATATAAGCGTGAAATGATATAATTTATTCTGACACTGATATGACTGGCGCGGACGAGTAATTTTAGTGAAGAAACGGATAAAGTTCCATTTTGCTAGCCCAAGCGAATCGATCATATTCTATAATATTTTATATCGAAATTTGATGGTGCACGATCGAAATATTTTTGAGCAAAAATAAATTATCTCTCAAGAGGAATTATATATTTAAATTTACCCGCGCTCAAGATTTACGTTTTTAACTTGTTCACGAAAATAGGTCTTCTATAAGTAACATTAGTATAGAGTAGGGTCAAAAGGTGATGCGATGAAGTTAAACTTACATATTAAAAGGGATAAGTTTAAAGATTGCAGACGTCAGTTATACTAATATTAGAAATGTGAAAGGATTGACGTAATGTATGATATAAATGTAAACGCATTAACAGACTAGATACAGTCGTTAATGCATTTACATTTATATCACACATTGACTGACGTGTGCAATCTTTAAACTTATTTAACTAAAGATACTTTTGAGAGTATTATATGATATAATCAAAAATCTCTTTTATTAATCATAAAAATCCATATTCGTGCAAAATATAAAAATAAGAAATGTCAGTAATACACATAAAAAGAACAAAATAAAAAAATGTTATCAACTTTCTCAAATGTCATAATATGTTTCATATAATGTTTCATAGAATTTTCTTGCAGTCTTAAAATAAAAAAAAGTAAAAGAACATGTTAATCTGTCATTACATAAATACTCACACAAACTAGCGCAAGACAATAGAGATGATAACTATTTATCGATTTCAATATATTTATATACGTACATACACTAATATTCATCTATAATTCAATAAAAGTTTTTAATAATCGTTGGAATAACGTTAATACGATGGATAATAATTTCAATAATTTATGTTTTGAACATCATTATGTTGAAAATATTTAATCTCGTTTCAAGAGAGATTGGATTTCTACTAATCTTATTTAAATCGTCATCAAAAATTGGAAATCAAATAAGCGCAAATAAGCGAAAATAAAAAATGAATAATCGACACTAACCATACTCACCAGCAGTGTTGCTCAGAGACGCGAGGGTGGCTAAACTTTGCAAATTCGCAGGGTTGATTTCTGCTGGACTAGGTACAGCGGGGGGTGCTGCGTGCGCAGGTGTTGCCGCGCCAAGGCCAAGGTGTTGTTGTAACAGTAACTGATGTTGTACATTCGACAGTGCATTAGCCGCTCCCGCATTCGCGGCGACCGGAGTCGCGGCACTCGTCGTCGCCTGCAACTGTTGCAGAAGCTGCAACGATGCAGGCGCCAAAGTATGCGCATCGTTCTATGAGTACAAACGTGAATAATCAATAATCACAGTCGCTGTTATATCTCATAAATTCATCGTATCTATTTCAAAATTTTTATGAATTATTTGAGAATATCCCATTTTAATTCTACCATAAAAGCCATTAATTTATAAATTAAATATAATTAATACAAAAACTTTTATTTCTAGAATTTAAACATCGTTCAATTTTTAATTAAGCTTTTTATCAAATTTCTACTAAGAAAGGATTAACCGCAAATTTGCCAAAGGATACGCTTGTAGAGCTTAATCCGAATCTCATGAAACGTTCAATAGAAACAAAGCTTTGGTGTAGCCACTATACGTGTTCGAAGAATACAGATCATGTTCCTCAAAAAAAACGTTTGAGTTCTTTTTTTAAATATATTTTGCATAACAAAATTGAGATTGCTATATAGAAAGTCACAAAGGATAGATAATGCATACGAATGTAAGGCGCTCAAACGATAGTGCCTCGTGAAGAGTTCTCGTTCTCGATGCAAATGGAATCTTTGATATCAGCCAAAGAGCTTTTATTATAAAATATTAAGTACACGTACGGCTAGGTAATGCGGTGTGATGTTGACTCCCGCGATGTTCCAGAGATTCGACTGAAGTTGCTGCATCCTCTTCTGGTCCTTTTCCTTTTGCGTATCGGCGAATTTTACGACTAATGGCGACGAACAGCCCTGAAAATTGCACGATGCGTTATAATGCTGCGTAAACAATATATAAAATATAAGAAATATAAACAACGTTGATTAATGTCACAATTAAGATTTAACAAAACTAAAATTATTAACAAAAAAGTATAATTCATACACACAGTAACAAATATTTAAACTATATAGAATTATTTAATAAACTGCCATAGTTTTAAAAACGTTTTTCATTGAATAATCTATGCTATAATCTATAATAAAAATTTGGAAATCTTATGTTATTATCAATTCAATCTTAAAAGAGAATTAGGAAATTTATAAAAATAAATCTTGCCTTGTCATAATAGCAATTAAATATTTCAAAGCTCCAATAATATGATTGATAAAATGATTACGATTTGAATGAAAATAAATAAATAATTATTTTTCCCCCATATAATTTCTGTTAAAACTCTAAGAAATATTTATATCTCAAAACTGTATTAATATTTTAGTGATAATGCCTTGTTTTCTGTCAATCCAATTTCTTGAACATGCTTTTGCTATAATTTGACATTCCTTTCGTTAGCTCAGAACATTAGCTGTATTTCGTACCGAGCGTTTTACACCTGAATCCGGCGTACATTATTGGTTCAAGTCCAAGTTCAACATTGGCGTGAGAACGGGATTTGCAGGCAATCGAGTACTACTGTATTGGTGGAAAGAGAAACTCATTCGACGGTACGCGAGACGATATACACACGAGGTCGATGCACCATGTACAATGCGCCTGCAATTGGAGACGCGAAATCGGCGTGCCGGTTGTGCCGGTAGTGACGAATGAGCAAGTTCGAAGAACCTGCAGCCGGAAATATTCGTGATATTAAAGTGGAATTGCCTTCGTGCCCGCATGTCTTGGCACACTCGCGTTTACCAACGAAATAGTACATTGCAAAGGCGTATCGTCGCTAAATATATCTCGTGAAGTGATTAATGAAGTTGTTAAGTATTTAAATGAGTATTTCTTATATTAATGAAACAAAATTATATATTTAACAACCGAATACCGCAAGGCCGCATTAAAGGAAATATCTTGATATTAATTAGAATATTTGATATTATATAAATAGATGAACCAAAAAATTTTATCTTTTACTTTAAAATAAAAAAAAATGTTATGTATCATAATCTATAGCGCAAAAATATTCACAGAAAAAATATGTTAACATATTTATGTGGAAAATGAATTAAATAATATATGAATTAAATATAATATTTAAGAAAGTATCAGTTATACCTAGAGAAAATATTTATAAATTTTTGAGAAATCGCAAATCAATATAGAATTAATTGTTTCCTTGTCAAAATTTTTGTAGGGACTATAGCAAAAGGGGCGGGATAGATATTCTTCTTAACATATAATTTAATTGTTATATTTTTAACATATAAATAGATAATATCGCAATATAACATTGACAATATCGATTTATGGTTTTCGAGCGATGCCCTAAGGAGATTCGGAAATTTATCTGTCCAATTCTCTCTCTCTCTAGCGTTTGCGAAAGCTTAGATGCTGTAGTAGTAGTATGGAGCAATGAAAGAAGGAGGAATAGAAAAGCTTGGCGAGCTTTGAATCGCCAAGGTGTCGACCAGTTCAGCCGTCTTTACTCTCTCGCTCGGTTTTAGTTACTCTGAGTTAAATCGGTATATTTCACTGAGGTGACTAGTCGGATTGTAGATGCACACATGGATGTTTCGACGAGTGACAATGGCATCTAGCCAATACATCCGACGACTCGGTTGAATTGCCATGAAAAGAAACGATCTACGAAGACTTTGTATGCGACCCGCTTTGTGTCGTCATCTGCCCCCAGTCTTCCCGACACTGTTTTCTCCGCTTAAAAGATCGGAGTCCTCACGACCCAGTTCTTTCTTGCAACATAAATATGAGAGCAGATTGCATGTCTTCATTGGATTGCTCATTATTTTCACAAGCAACTTTTCAAAAAAGTTTTCATTATTATCTTTTAGTTAATTGTAGAAAACGTATATGCAAAAAAGTCAATAGTGGAAAAATAAAAGATGAAATTATCATTGAATGATAGATTAATAAACGGTACGCGACTAAAGAAGTAAATAAATGAATAAAACCTATCATATTCTTATAAAAGCTGCATCATCCCTGTACGAAAAGTTGCCACTGTATTCTCAATTTATTATAAAAGATAGAATATTAGATGACGCTATTGCGATTATTAATCAAGATGTTATAGTAAAGCTGTTAAAGTTGTAGTAAACTATCTAATAATTTGAACACTAGTTACCATGCTTTACGCATCAAAACTTAGAAATTTCTGACATCAAGATTAACTTCCATACTTTGATATACATATATAGATTAAATTATATTAATTATATAAAATCCATAACGTTTATTCATATCAAAATTAGGAATATTAATTAATTACAAAATTAATAACTCCAATCATTTTAAGATTAATAACTAAGATCAAATTTTTATTTAATTTTCAAATATAGGGTTGTATTTAAAAATATTATATAAAATGTCTCCGTTTATAATTATACTCACCTCCATTGTCTGGGAATGATGCAGAGCTTTGATGGCATTGATCGCGTACTGCTTACTAGCGAAGGTAACGAAGGCACAGGCTTTACTTTTCCCGGTGCTGTCCCTCAGCACCGAGCATTCCTCGATCATTCCGTAAGCGCTAAACATGTTCCTAACATCGTTTTCTGTGAATTTTTTCGATAGCATCCCAACGAACAGTTTGCGCTCTGTAATGATAAAATATAACTTCCATTAGCGATTGTTTGCAGTATCGCGTCATCATAGAATCATCATGAAAAGTGAACAGACGTATTTCGTTTGTAATATGTGCGATCTTAATAATTCAATGATAGCACCCGGAAGACAATCGCCTTAAAGATAATATGTGATTATTCATCCTTGATATGATTGTATATTTAATTAGTTAGTGAGAAAATGTCTGGCTGAGTAATCATACAATCGAATGATCAACATAGCTATAGTCAATTGTCATTAACAGAACATATACTATTACAGAATGCTATTACTGGAGAATTACGTGGTGGATAAATTAAGTGCATTACTCATTCTTATTGCGCTTCTTATAACTAGATAGTTCAATTAACTAATATTTTTCTATAATTACATGTATATATATATATATATACCTTTAAATTATCGAAGACAATTCAAAGATATAATCTTCCCTATTTCTTCTTTCTATTTTTTACGGTTATCATGACTATAACAGTGAGAATCATTATTGATTATCTCACAAGTAGTATCGGCACTTTGCATGTGCCATTATGGTAATAGAGTTTGCATAACATCAAAAGAATTAGAATATTAAACATGAAAAAAATTCTTTTACCAAGCGTTACGTAAAATTAACTATTTTCCTATTCTTTATACCAAGTTCTGGTTATCTAAACTTGTTAGCGAACTCATTAAAAGTTTTATAAATGGCATTCATGACCAATTATTATCATTCGTGACATATTTTATATCATGAATGAAGGATTAATATTCTGCAGATTAAAGGTTAACAATTACCATCTAATATTCTCGGCTGCGAGTAGCACCATCGATTAATTGAAAAAAAAACCAAGTGTTTTATTCGATATAACGTTCTTAAACTTTGACTCACGTCGTCTCGAGCCGAGGTCACAAGTGACATCATGATTTCCCATCTCGCCCACCGTTTAATAAGCGTTTACGGATAATGCGGACAGTGGCTAGCTATGGGCCATTTGACGACGGTACAGACCACTAGAAGAGGCGACCTGGTCAATATTTGTTTAGGACCGGGAGAAAAGCTTCACCTAGAGAAAAGCCGCTTATGTAAATTCGGCATCGCGGGGGATAGGCTAGGCAAAATACTCGAATATATCTCTCGAGTCTATCTTCGCTTCTCTCATCCCTGTCACGCGTATTCAATTCTCTTATGGATCTTCTCGGTGTTAATGCACCGCTTATTCTGCGAGAACGTGGTGTACATTAAAAAAATCGAAATAATAAAATTTTGCGTTGAAATTACGACGTATTATACACAATGCAAGTTTTTTTTTATTTTTAAACTCGGTTAATGCAGGATACAAATTTTTTTTATCTTGTTATTAAAGAGTTTGATATTCAAAATTATGAATTAATGAAGTTGTATGCTTTAATTACTAATTTTATATGTATACATATATCCGAATAAGTTTTAGGAATCAACATTCGCTCAGTAATTATAAAATCCATGTGATAATAATGTTTCGTTTTGTGCAATCTATAGCATGTGAATTTTTTGGCTGCAAAGATTGAACTTTTGTATTATCATTCCTGAGTATTCACTTTTGCATAAATGCTGCGTGTATTAGATATGCAACAGTGACTCGCATCATATTAATTAATATTTCAGTGCCCTAATAATGTGGACTAATGTATTAATATTAATGTCGAACTATGCAAATTCGCCAGCCAACAAGAGGGCTAAACATGACGAGCATTAATATGTGAAAATTGTGGCTCCCTGTCAAATGTTGCTATCCAATTCGCGCGATATCAAAGGAACTCGATGCTGCGTTTCAAGCTATGCGTAGCCATACTAGAGCGAATTGAAATCGAGAATATATCGATTTATAGTGCGTGGAATGTATCCATAGAAGTTGATATCAAATTCACGGTACAATTGCGTATGATCGTGTTTCCGGAAATCACCAATACGCTTTATGTGCAAATAATTACGGCCCATAATGCTGACAAATAATGCCATGACTACATTTTGTAATGCTTACTGTACAATGAAATATAAGAGATATTAATAATATAAAATGTACTGCTTTGAAATTCGTTATTACATTTAACAATATTAATAAGAATAACAATTTATTTTTATAATAAACACTTGTACTAATAAATTATACGATAATATAAAATATATTGCCTTGTGAAATACATTATTACATTTAAATAATGATAATATTATTAGTTTAATATATTAGTTTTTTATAACAAACTTTTTTATTAATAAAAGTTATAACGTTATAGCTTTACATGCCAATTATTCCCGATCATTTTTACGGTATTTTATAAAAGTGATATTGACACCGCGATACCAGTTTTCGAGCAATTGTAAATCCTAAAACAAAGCCTTTTGCTTGAAAAATTTGATTCCTGCATCAATTCAATCTATCCAGATAAAAACTTCCTGTGACAATGATCCTCTTTGCGTTTAACGAGACGTATTTAAGGGGTTGTGTCTGACCGAAACGTCCAAAAAATAACAAAAAAAAAATATACTGAGACCAGGGGATCAAGGTTTGCCCAGAGGTTGATCCGTGCCGCGGGGAAGAGCAGAAAGGGTGAGAAGAGCACTGAATATATCGGTCCAGACTACGGCAAACTCGTCCGCAGTTAACGATTTAATTAATTTCGCAGCCCCTAGCGACCGGATACCCGCGGTTGCCAACGACGGATCGGATTTCCCGCGGAAATCGAATGAAAATTTTAAGCCCTTTCCCTTCGCGGGGGAAATACGGTGTAAAAAGGCAACCAGCTGGGGAGGGGAGGGGAACGGAAGACAAATTCTCCTCTCTTCCTCACCCCTCCTGCGTTCCAGCGAAACTGCGGCTTTCGCGGAATGTTTATTAAATACCGAAGGTGCTGGTTTATGCCCATCCCTTTTCCTTCTAAACGGACCGAAATTTTTCGCCCATTGCTACCAAGAGGGATGGATATTATCAGTGTGCGAAAGTCAGCGTAACGAATATTTCGAGATCGATGAAGGATGGAGTCGTGGTCAAATACGAAATAAAGAGGCAACTCGAACCGCTGCAGCTGTCTTGGTACCGTCAATTTAATTAATATATAAAAATAATACGTGTGAAAGATTTTGACAGAAAAGGAAAACATACAAATTATTGACAAGTAGATTGTAGGAGAAAATTTTTAACAATTACTAAAGGAAAATAAAAAAAAAACGAAAAACGAAAAGAAAAGAAAATATTTATAAAGTTAATCAACTTGTTAAAATTGGGATAGAATCAATTAATTCCGTCATTCATAATTTCGTACTTCTAAATATTAATAAGTCAATTTTCGTATGAAATAGCCACTGTAAATTTGGATTTTCACAGTCAATCGCAATAGAATTCGTTTTAAAAATGTATCAGTAACTTTAGAATTCTCGGAGCCAGAACCTTATTAATTATATCGAAACTTTGAAAATAGAGTGCTACTTTCATAGGAGTTCTATACACATACACATATATATATATATATATACGAAATATTTGTACAATATAGCTATAATAATATATAGCTAATCCTAGATAATGCTTCTCCTACTGTGCCATCGGGATACTGTCGAGCTTATTGTAATCACATTTAAGGCTATTAACGTGAGAATAAAATAAGAGCGCGATACGAAGCCACTGGTCTCTGTAACTGCATTTGTAATGTAATTCACGTGCAAACTAGATACGACGCAACGTCGGATCATGCAGGCGGATATGAGATGCAGATCGCGCCTGCTGGAATGTTTGCATCGCACCGAATATTCCGTTAGGATGTCTGCAGCACGTCGTCGCGGAATACGTGCATCAAAGTATTGCGCATAGTCTATCGATCGAGCTTTATAAGATCTGCATAATAAACGAACACAATAATATTATAGAAGTCATTATAAATTACAAGTACCATGCAGCTTTTCATACTGGCACAAAATGATTTGCACAATTGTTCGATTATTAGTTAGAATTTTCGAAAGATATGATATATATGTAATTTAAACACGTTTTTATGTAAAAAGCAATCCACAGAGAGAACACAAACTAACAGTAATATTACATCAATGTTACAATTTCCTATTTAATTATGTAATTATTATGTATAATTGTTATAATGTGCAATTGTATTATGTTAAATTACATGTTATATTACATTTACATTGTCAAGTGAGAAGTTATAATATTGATGTAATTACTATTAGTTTTCCATAGGAATGCACTATTCAATTTTCAGTTCTAAATTCACCTTACCTAAAATGTTCATAAAATTTAAAATAACTGAATAAATTTTATATTTATATCGTTTGTACAAGATAATCTTGCAAGTATTGAGTAAATGCAATTCATAACATATTTATGTGTGATAAGAATATTATATACATATAGATTATATCAAATAATCTTTATCGTTATCAAAGTCAGCATCGGAGAATTATTGCTAACATAATGTTGCTTTTACTAGTTTCGCTGATGAAAAACAATTTGTTTACATTCCGTACGATTAGTCAGTGTTAATGATAATTTACTCGCATCCGCGAGAAAGCGTTTATTCGATACAAACAGGTGTCTAACTTCCACAAACGAAATGCTTGTGGCCAACCGGTGGCCAATGCGGTCACTTGTGTTCGATTCGATCTCCTTCTATGCATCTCACGGGCCCATTCACAACTTGTGCAATTAAATCGCAGCCTGCGAAACGTGATAAGTTTTCCAACGAATTTCCGAGCCAGGCATTTCAAATCGATCGTCGTGCTCCGATATGCAACCAGCAACCTTCCACACCGTCGTTCCTTACTCGATTTCGCCTTTTTCGCGGCACGATGCGCCGAAGCGCGAGACGTTGCGAATAAACCAACGCTCTTACAGACCGGAAAAAAGACCAACTCGAGATTAGGATCATGCATGCAAATGCGGACAAGCGAGGGAGCATTGGAATTTCGCGTTGGAAGACGTTTCGATGTGCCTTTCCGAAATGCGGCAGAAGAACGAGTTGCTGCATCGCCGGAAGCGCAACGTGCTCTTTGATTTTCGTTAGAGCTCATTTTTCAAGACTAAAGCTTCATTTGTCGAAGCTCCTGAGTTATTACATCCGAATGGAACTTTAAAATTAAAAATGCTGCAAACATGCAGACAATGAAGTCGTCAAATAATCCTTAACTGTGTCCGAGGAATATTATTTTCAATTTTGGGAAAAAATTGCATAATCAAATATGATTTAATCGTATCTGATAAAACTATCTGTTGTATAGATAGAATATATTAAAAACTTAGCCATATGACTTTCAAGATTAAAATTCGAATAAAAAATCGATAAATTTAAATTTTTTAATTATTTTAAAATTATAATAATTTATATTAGTTAACTAAAAAATCAAAATACATAAGATAAATTCAAAAATATTGAAAATATAAAACGTACACATCAAGATATATATATCTTTAAGAAATTCTCATTATCTCGGGTAGTCGATTTAAATTTGGAACATTCACTTTAAAGCTTGCTGGAATATCTGCGAAACGTATCTCGAGATTATCTCTTATGGTGACTTTTTACGGCTATACCTAAAGCTATTCAGAGGAAGAGAAAGTTTGCAAAACGTGAGTTTTAATTAAAAACATTTTTCTCGAGTAGCGTAATCGTTTGCTTCTCTATGAATACTGATTATTAATAATCATTAAACCTGGCTTCTTGCCACTAAGGAGGATTAGGTTTGTCTCATTGCTGGTTTCGTATTCACTGTGTAGTGGATAGCCTCGCCAGGAATATTCTCGCCCTCTTAGCGATACGGCTTTTAGGCCACGTGTTTCTTTCAAGAAATGAGAATTGATAGCGTTAATTCACTTACAGATTCACATATGCCAGACGTATAAACTGCTTTCTATCCATAGAGTAAGCTACGGATTAGCTATATATGAAATAGCATTTGTGAAGTTATGAAGATAACTATCTGTAGAGGAAAAAGAATTTTATAAAAGCATGGATTTAAAATTTTTTAAATAGAATTAAAAAAAGAAAAGATCTATATATTAAAATGAATTAAAATGCTGATAAATTATAATCAGAACGCCTAAAAATAAATTATTAAATCGGGAATTGAAAGAAATTCACACACATCTTGAAGCCAATCTGGCAACCGATGTGTCGACAGGTGTATCCACCTTGCGTTTGGTCACAATTATGCGGTCATTAGTATGTCGCAGACGAAGTTCCCAGGAAATGACGTCAGAGATAGGTAGCGATTTATAGACAGCTTGGAATTCCGATTAGCAAACACTTTGACGGTTGCAATAATAAGGATGTAAATTACGCTTTACGGAATTACAAAGGAGACAATTATTGTTGTTTTATGGAGTGACATTTACGGACAGTAGTCATAATGCAGTGATGCAAGCTTGCGGTCCAATGAAAATACAAACCAATCCTGTCACAGTGATTAATACGTAGACAGTGATAAACGAGTCAGTTAGAGAAGGCACCTGCGAACGAAACTGTCTTAGCATATGCATAGTGTAGCCTGTATAACTGTCCTCATTCCCGTTTAAATTATTTGCCAGATAACCAGAGTATTATTTTTCATTTCAATCATGCGTAACATAATTTGCAGTATTATATTGAAGTTCGCATTCTATTTCATAGCACATTTACTATCATATGAGTATGTTCAATCTTCTACTTACCATTAGAAAGCAACACAACATGTTTCTTATAAAACACATTTCTATTAAGAACAACACGATACATCTATTTTAACAATTTAATTTTTAAGTAAACGAATCATTTTCTATTACGAAAATATATTCAGTTGTAAACAAACTTATGCGAATATACAAAGCCTAACAATAAGTAGTTCTGTGTTCAAGAAATTTTTATAAACAATCAAGCAAAAACTAATTTTGTCAGGGTGAATTTTACGAAGCTTTGAAAGAGCCGAATTCCCATTCTGAATCCTCTACCAGAGACTAACATACATTTCATGGAAACTCTTGTCACCCTCGTGACCACCAAATATCTTCCTCGCGATCGTACAACCGCCGGTGAGAACAAATGACGCCATAAATCGTGGATCGCGACTGCGAGAGCCAAGTATCATCGTTAAGGACGTATACGAAGGATACGAATGATGCCTCATACACGCCGGAATAGTAGATGAAGTTCACCAGTACCGCGTTTATCCCTAGCAGACTACGAAGACCCATAAGCGGGTACATTAATTGGGCATTTGTATGGGATCCGGTGTCTCGTGTTGCTTCCGGTTAGTTCCTGTAGTCAAAGCCATTGTGCTATCCTTGTCTTCTTGCACGTCCTTTCACCGGAAAAGACTCCCTCTTTTCGACGTACAATTCGTTCTGCTTACCGCTTCTTCAAAGTTACCTTCTTTGTTCTTCCTTGTAAAAATGTTCGCTTTTTTTATTAAACAAGAGAAAGTTTCTCTATACATATATTATACATATTTTTTTATAGAAATAATCTATGTTAATATAATTTAAAATATTGTTATTTAAAATAGAATAAGATTTTAAATAGAATAAGAATTTAAAACGGTGCCAAATTTTCTTAATTACAAATTAAAAATGTTTAGATTACGTTGTATGTTATTATATTATTCCAAATACTTTAAATATTAATTTGCTTAATTTATTATGTTATAATTATTTATTTAAATTATTGTAAAATCATCTTATTATCACACAAATTACGCTTTAAGCTACGTTATTTATAAATTTTATTTATAAATTTATTTTAAACTTTGCATATTATAATATTTGATAACATTACATCATTAGTATTTTACTTTGTCTTCCAAGAATATACTTCTGCTCATAAAATTATCAGCGCATACATATTTGCTCGTTTCTTTTTATCTGACGAAACTCCGAAACGTTCTTTGCATACGAAATCATCTACTTTCAAGGGCTTCAACAAAGACGATTTCTCGAATACCGAAATAATTTTTTGTGGCCTACTTTTCTTTACCGCTATTCATGACATTGTAATTACGTATGTTGGTCTTATCTTATAGATATTACTTCCTTACTTCAAAAAACACAATTAAAAAATAATTAAGTTTCATAGAAAAGAGGAAAATCTGTTTTCCAATTTGATAGAAAGTTATTTCTATCAAATAATATCGATAAAAGGAATATATTCTTAACATGATCAATTGTTATTTTTGTCATTTTTGATTTCACAATTTTTAAGAAACGTCTGTTTTTGAGTTGTAACTATTTTGATGATTTTTTTTTAAACTACCCTTTTTGAATTGTAACAATTTTGATGATTATTTATAAAACTAAATTAGTTCATTCACTAAATTAGACTACATACGTAGTATATAAATTCACATAAGAATCATACAAGCATTAAGATCCAGCTAGACCGTGTAAGGCTTCGATTCTATAGTTTGTGTTATCACATGTACGGTCCTATAATATATTATATTATTTAAATTAGTTCAGTTTTTTTGAAGATTAATAAAATAATATATACTTAATTAATTTATAATAATATTCAAATATCATGTTTTTTAATGGTGTCACTTTCGAAGTGAAGATTGATATTTTGATCTTATTATTTTGCTTCTCTCTCTTCATTATCTTTTTGCCAAACTGAAAATGTGTGTTACCTAAATTTATAAAATCAATGCACAATTAGTTTCGATTAATCATATTAAAGAGAAAATACATGAAAGTCTTTTGAAAATAATTGATATATAAACGTATTTTGTAAATCAAATCTGTGACATAATTACAGAAATTCTCGCTTTTGATGCAAATACTATGCTCTATGAACATAATTTTCTCGTCACAAACTTAATTTTCTTGTTACTAACTTAATTTACATAAATTTGATTTCCGCAAACTCATAAATTTAATTTTGCTGATATAAATATCATTTATTCGATACGAGTAATAATACAGGTTTAATATTATTACTGAAATCAACTTACATTTATGATAAATTTAATCGGATCTTTTCTATCAATAGTTGACATTGTATAAAAACATAATCGCTGGAGTTTTTAAAGAGAATGGTATTACAATCTCGATATCTTAGCAAAGATTTGCATAACAGTTAATATTTACGACATTACTCGATCTCCATACATAATAGCAGCATCGATTATTTATGGTTACGAAAATCTAATCACACATTGACGTTTATTCCAATCTTATATGACAAACCTTAGAAAAATGTATTTATTTTAGAGACTATTATTTGAATTTTATTTGAATTCTTTCCAATAAGATTTACTTCTAAAAATATGCATCTAATACAAATAAAATTATACAAATTTAAATAATTATTTAACTACATTGTTCAAATATATTAAATTCTTAAAAAAAAGAGTATACATATAATAAAAAATAAGATAATGCTTGTATAGAAACTGATTTATCATTTAAAAAAAAGATGAAAAAATATTACACAAAAAAAAGCGTATGTTGCAAATGATAATTGGAATCTACAATTGTTGTAAAATAAAAATTTTACTTTTATGAGATAAGACCACGTTTTTCACTTTTATTAAAAAAAATTAATATCCTATGTTTTTACAAGTGCAATGATTGTTTTTGCACAGTCTGCAGAGTTCTTTCAGCTGTTATTACGTCTGTAGGATCATGCAGATACACAGTGGACATTAATCTCCGACTATACCGCTTACTTATCATATGCATGTTGCTATGCAAAACCTCTATGAATATGTAAAACGTGGGTCAACCAGTACGTTCTTTGCAGAATGAAATTGTCGTGAGAACAGCACCAGTTTCGTGGCCACTCCCGACCTTCGAAATCTTCGTTTTCCATTTCTCTGCTTTGCTCACGCCGCGAAATTGCAAGCCGCGAACAAGAACTCGACCGCCTTGATTGCCCGGTAATCATCGGTTCGATAATCGTGTAATTACTGGACGCGTTTAACCGTAATCGTTTCTTGGTTGTTGCAATAGACGCATCAACGTGTTGCCACGTTGTATGCAAAATATAGCATCATCAAAAATTGTATGAAAAAGTTTTTCCTACATTGTTCCTTTATTTTTTTTCCATCTTTTAAGGCTCCTGATCACTTACCATCGATTTTCAGATTGATGACATTAGAAACGAGAAAACATATTTATAATGAAAATTCTTACAAAAAATATATAAAATAAAAATATTTTTCAATAAAATGTTTGGATTTGATAGAGTACACTTGTAAAATATATCGAAAACTCTTCTTTTATTTCGGAATAGAATAAAATATTTATTTCAATTCGACAGCTGTCATATAGCCTGTTTCGTTTTCTAGTTAGATGTAATTCAATTTCAAATATATGATTATTTGTTGATTACTGGAACACAAGGGAAGTTTACAGTATGTTTTACAATTCTATTCTATCGATTGAAAATGTTGTTTTATTAAACAATACTCATATTTTAATATAGTTTGCAAGAATTTTCTTTATGTATTTTTCTCACTTCTGACATCACAGTCCAAGATGGCTTTAGTAAACAGAAAAAAGCAGGAGTCTTAAAGGAAAAAGCATATTAATAATAATGCAGCACAAATAAAATTTTCTTTTGTTATATACATGAAGAGAACAAGAAAAATATACTTTTGCTGTCGTGTAATCATGTTTATTAGCATTTATTACACAACGTAAATAACGAATAATTATGCTATTTCAAGCTTAATTAAAATCAAATTAACATAATCATCTGAATGAATTTACATGGTTCTATGATCTTCAACATTTTATTATAAATTACCATTAATGAATGTATAAAATATTCAAGGTTCAGTGTCTAGCGAAAAAAAAACATTCAAATACAAAGTCCGAATATTATGCAATCCTCTATGTCCATCGCAGCTATGATCGACACATCAATCCATGATATTTACAATTTGTAATAAATATTATATCTATTTTAAATATATTTTATTTACTAAAACATCATTTAATATAAATTTACAATTATATGATATGTTTTGTATGTAATTATTTAAAAAAATATTATGTTCAATACTTATAGAACCTGTATTTTTTGGAAATTCGGAAATTATGAAGTTGTGATACATAATACAAATTACTACAATGTAAAAATACGTAACGAACTTTTAATTTGCAATATAGGAAATTAAAGAAATATAATATCTTGTAGTAAGTTACATAAAATTATTTCGTACAATATGATAAACTAATATTGTCTACCTAGCAATTAATCAATAGTAGTCATACGAATATAGAAATTTAGTGCTGTTATGTTACATATACAGTTGGAATGTAATGAATCCTAGCAATGTAGATACCTACGTATGAATTCACAGCGCACTTCCACTCGACGTGGAAGCTAATATTCTTCACGGGCGGGCGAACATATGCGGCGCAAATGAGCACGTTGAAAATAAGTCGCGTAAAGTTGCTTTCGCAACGACTCGACAGACGACGGACGAGGAGGTACGCGCCTATATTGCAGTCAAAAGATAACGGCGTGACGACATTACGTGGCGCATTTATGCCCGTTGAGATCTCTAAACGATAGCTTCTATACTTAAATAACTTTATACATATTACATAATAAATAATATAAAAATATACACTGTTAAAAATTTCATAAAATTTAATATACTTTTAAGTTACACAATTTGAACTCAATTTCATAACATTACATTAAATTTAATGTATTTAAAATATATTTGTGTACACGTACATGAAATTTAATGTATTTTTTATAAAAATTTATGAAATTTAATAATGTACACGTTCGTTACATTTAAGTAACTACTGTAACTTAATTTTCAGTTAAATCATTCATTACTTTTAATTTCGTTCATAACTACGAGCTTCATTTACATGTAAAGGTTTCTAACAGTGTATGCACATAGTACATAAAATTATGTACTTGTATATTAATAATAATATATTTATACACTACCACTCAAAAATTTGGTGCCTCTCTAATTTTGGAAAAAAGTTTAATCTTACACATTACTCGTGTAGAATAATGTAGGATTTCTGTCGCTTCAACATTATTATCTTAATTTTTATTGCTTCCTTTAATGATTCATAATTAAATAAAAATTAATATTCTGTACACTTTTTAAATACAGATAAATAAAAAAAATTTTTTAAATTGTAAAATAATTTTTTTTAAATGTGTATAAATAGCATTCATGTATATTTAACTTTGTAAAGTGGGGATGCTTGGAAATCTCATACGAGTAATAAAGGATTAATTTTAACTTTATTTATTAACATTGTAAATATACAAAAGTTTATATTCAATCATAAATTTTATTCTAATAGTATATATTCAAAAATAAAAGTTGATAGTTTTAATAAAATAATTATACCAATAAAGAATAGTGTTTTTATTTAAAAACTATGTATGAGTGCTTCAAATTTCTGAGGTAGTATACATCAGTAATGCCAACTAGAACTAATCTGACGAAATATAAAGGTAGTTAAAAGACTGGATTGATTCCATTGAGATAATTTTCAATTACAAATTAAATAATTAATGACTGAATTTTGTTTATTGAATATTTATTCGTTAAATTTAATAAATTTGATTAAATTTAAAATGCAGAGTCTGTAAAAAATTATCATTTTCAATTAGCTTTTTCTATTTTATAGCTTTTTTCGCTTTAATTTCAAATTGTCGTCGACGTATCTTAGACTAAATATCGAGCAAGTCAAGCCGGTAAATGAGTCGCTACAGGTAGCTGTTCCACGCATAGCTGCATGTGTGCACAGTTGTGTACGACGGTATGCGGCTATTCCATCGTACGGTATCATCGTGCGGGACATACAGCAACGAGTCGAGAGCCTAACCAAAGAGTAATCGCAATCTTGCGCAACCGGATAGCCGCTGGTTTCTGCGAAACCGTTTGCTTCATCGTGCAAGACAAGAGAGCAAAGCTGGTGCCGGCCGACTCTCCTTGATTCGGCTGAAACGACTCGTTAGTATCGCCGGTATTCCCTTAAACGAAATCCCCGATTGCATCTCCGAGGGTAACGTTCCCTCTTTAGATATGATCTGAAGTCCCTTCGTGCACGCTGCTTCTTATTTTCAAGACTCGTGCCATTATTATCTTCGACTTACTCGCCGATATTTTGTCGACCAGAGAATTATCTCAATAATTTTATTATTTACTTTCGCGATCGTGATAGATCTGTGCATATAGACTCTACGATCAGATTTGAAAAGTTCAAGATGTAAAGAAGATTTCTATAAAGTGTAAAATTTACAATTATTATATTTCTTCATTTTATGGAAAAAATAAAAATAAAAAATAATTTCTTCAAAATTAAAAAATTTAATTACTAAATAACATATTTTTTTAATATTTTAAAATTACTAAAAGATAATTTCATTGTTAATATGTTCATTAATATTATTACTTTAATCTCTTCAGTCTGCTAAATTATATCTGATAAATTACATTAAAATAAATTTAATAAAAAATTCTTATTTTTATGATTACATTATTTCTTTGAACATGTTTCATTAAAATTAAAGTCGTTTAGATCAAATAGACGTTCGCTTATGAAATGCGAGTATCTTAAATATTTCAGGGGGATATAAAGTCCTTTCCATATGATAACATTTTTAATATCGAGACCGGTACGGCTACCAATTTTACTCGCGACGACTAAAATTACTTTGGAATATCGTTTACATACCACGACCATACTTTGCTTCGCTGCGATCATTAAAACTCGACGTACCTTTGAAGGATACGGTTTCGTCGTGACTTCAAACATGATTCCCGCGATGCATTGCACAGATAGGTATGGAAAAATGTCACACAAGTTTCTTCAATATATATTTTGCTGCACTTTAAGTCGTCCGATTCTTAAATATTTTTGACCTACATTTTTGTTGCACTGCCAAAAGGAAGAATGTACGTTTTACGGTAAAGAAAGAATGTTGAATATATTACACACACGCTATTTCATATATTTTTATCCAATTTTCCGAGTAGAATATTTCAACCTTATAATTATTATCAAAACATTTATGGAATTTCACAAATTTAATTTATATGTAACCTGTATGTAGAGAATTAAAAGTATTCGTAAATTGTATCAAAAAATAAAATATGAGACAACGCTTTAGATGTATCATATTTTATTTATAATATCTTCAGTAAATATAAATTAATTATATAATTATGAAATTTCTTTATACTTTATACAGAAATTTCTGGATAATTAGATAGCCATTGGTATTCAGACGAGATATTCTTATAATTGTTCTGCGAATTGTCCTTTGCCGGAATCATATGTCTGTTTCGCGCGTAGCGTTACGCAAATTCCTACAGGGCGTTGTTTCGCACAGGTTAACCAGTGTTATTACGAATGAATGTTCAAGGATAGGCCGTCAGTTTCGTGAACTTCGAACGGAGACGTAGTCGAGTGCAATAGCATTGCGAATTCTGGAATGATCGAATTAAAAAAAGGAATGATGATTCGCGTGTTACACCAGCGCGGGCAGATAGAACGGAATGATTACCTCCCGTGAAACAACGATTCATGATTACTGCGCTTGGCTATTTTCGGAACGCATAATCGCACAACGCGTAAACTAACTGCATTGCGTTCCACGATACCGTTCTACAGTGAGACCCTTCTCGATATCTGTTTGAGAATTGTCTGTACATTTGATTTTGGAACAATATGTTTTTGCTGTAACATCCTGTGAGATATTCGAAAATTCAACTCCTGTTTTGTTCAGAAGAAATAATGAGCGATAATTATATAATTTTCAAAAAAACAGTATAGAAAGATTTCTTTGAAGACTTAGTATGAAGTGGCGAGTTCGATCATTTTAATCTATACTCGAGAATCTCGCGTAATACGTTACTCATAAGTAATACGAAGTCGTTAATCGAGTTTGATTGATGATCGATTGAATGTCTCTTTTCACATTATAGTTCTGCTTATGACACAGAAGGGAAATTAATTAACCACAGATTAGTGTTAATTTACATCAGCGTAACAGGTAGAGTACCGGTAAAGCGACGCAGTCTCTCGAATGCAGACCTTAATAAACGGTGCGCGATAATATGCCACGTATCCTGGAATTTCACACCAACCTAAGCAAGGAGGACGCAAAGGAAAAGCAATGTATACTGACGTCCATTTCAAGATTGACGTCATCATATCAACTTATAAGATTGCAGTTCCTTCCATCAGCCAACTTACGTGGCAGAAGGATTACTTGCGTAACAAAAACGACACGTGAATGCGCGCAAGCGCGCGATATATACTGATGCTGACAACCTCGAGGATCTTTTTCTCGTCATAATGCGAGCGTAATTAACGTCCTGATGTTAATTCGGCCTTCACCTGTTTTCAATCGCAAGCGATTGCAATTTGATTAGGTAAACTGGGTCTGACGGTAGCCATTGCACTCACCTGCAATTTGCGCGTACTGCGTTACGAACGAACGGGTTCTACCGCGTTTACGCGACCGTGATCGCGAAATGTTGGCGGCCGTCGAGTCGAAATGCCGGGTATTCGTTATTGGGTCGATCAAATGAACATCCATGCCAGGCTCTCGTGTAATTTCTAGTTATTAGTTGCTACATGCCTGTGGGCGCGACTATGAGGCAGGAAATAGAGACGAAGCAAAGAAGAGGTAAAACTGATACACAGCTGATTAGAGTTTAATTCTATACATTCTGATTTCCTTTGCGTAAAAAGATGAATACTTATACTTCCATAACACATAGTAAATATCTTTAATATACCTATGATATTGTTTATATTTGCATCAAACATTTAAATGTGAAAATAGATGACAAATAATATAATGTAAATGTATGGCAAACAGTCTCATTGTCAGTACATTTTCAAACCAGCAATATGTTGTTACTACATGGTAAAATTTTTTCGTTGTATTTTACTGCAAAATTCGTTACAAATTTTATTATGTTTAGTAATAAACGTGCAATAATTTGGCAACTTATTAAATATTATCGGGAATAAAAGGAATTTTTTAAATATACAACAAATATTTTATAAATTACATAATAAAAATTACATAATAAAAAAATTACATAGTAAAAATTACCAAGCAAATTATAAATTATTTTAAGGTAAAATATTTAAAATTAACATCATAAAATGTACTTATTACATTTTATTACAGATTAGCTGTCATTATATCATTACATTATGGGAGATATACCTTCCAGGAAATGTCAGAATTTCTGAATTAATTTTTGTACAAAACTGAAAACTGTACTGTTAAAGTACATCTCATTTACTTTCGTCAATTTATTAAACCCAATTTTGTCGGTGAATAATCTCATAATGTCTTTTATGTCTGTCAGAAAATGAAAATCGTACCGACGGTGTCGTTCGTACACAGTAATAAATCCTTCTGACAATATTTTTGATCACTTTACAATTTTCATTTTCTTGGAATTGACTAACGTTTTAATGTTGGATTTTTCCATTTGTTATCTCGAAAAATACTAGTTAATAACTAAAAAGTGACTCACTGTGTCTGATATCGACATATTAGGAACTGGTTTTTGAATTATTCATGGTAATGTTTGCGATATGGTGCTTTGTAATCGTGACGAGCGTCCTTATTTTCGGGATAATTAATTATATTCTTAAAGTTTTTTGATAAATTAGTTTCTATATTCGACATTTTTAATATTTCCCTTCTTTTTCATTTTCCTTTTCGTCCTTTTTGTTTAATTCTGGCATTTAAATTCTCGATGTAGGGGAGCTCACCATGACAGGATAACTTTTAGTTTATATATGTTAGTCTGTGTTTGCTCTGAGGAAGGCTAAAAAATGAGCCGAAACATGTAAGCGCGTTTGTTGAATAAAGAAGTTTCAAGCTTCATAGGTGTATTATTTGCGCGACGTCTTCTGCGTCTGACTCCTAACGCCCGTATTCTTTCCAATTCTTAGCTACATATAGTTATGCAACTATTTATTAAATCATTAAGAAGATTATTTGACTGCAAGTATGATATTACCATTTATTTTAGCAATATAAAGATTAGAATGTAAGGGGAAGTAGGAGTCAGCGCGGTACTCGCAAGTATAATAGTGAAAATGTTTATAAGTCCATTTTTAATATAAAAATATAAAAAGTTCGTATAAAATTCTTACGCGTTTCAACTTACCTACTTCAAGTCATTCTCAACAGTATTAATATAATTATAATTCAGCACAAGTAGTGCATCAACCATGGTGCCAACCATCCAACATCATAAAGAGGTTCTTTAGCTTCATCCCAGTTTACAGGCCAGAAAGAAACAAGTAATTCTTATGAAGTAAAGCGAATTGATGCAATTTATGCGTACATACACAGTAGTCAACCAGTTGAATATAATATTAATTTTAATAATTAGATGAAGTAACAAGAGTGATCCAAATAATTTTTTCGTCAAATAAAAAGAATAAAATGTAACAGTTGTTCACTCTTCGGTTACACAGAGACAAATAAAAATTTATCTTAGCATTTATTTATACAAAAAGTTATTAAAAATTTTTTTTAACTGATGAATTTTTAAAACGTATTAACAATGCATCTAATATTTTAAATATTTCAAAAAATTTATGACGATTCGATTCTAAATAAAATTACAGCATATCAAGTTTTACAAGAAAATAATATAATAAAAAACTTGAGATAATTATGTTTTTCTCTAATATAATTTACATTATGTGTTTTACACACATTAGCTACGGTTCAAAGATTATAGTAAGATTTTGTTTTTCAATTTTAATAATCATTCAATTTTAGTAATCATTCTCTGTATCATGAAATGCATTATCATGTAAACGTTAGACGATTGCGTTGTTTACACATGATATATGACGTGAATGTATAAGAGAGACCGTAAATATCTAAAGATCGGCGCATGTCATGGTCGACTTAAACGCGAGTTCATTAACTGTTATCGCTACTAGACGACTGGTATTTCTATATTTAGCAAGCCTTTATCAGTGATGACCCATTTAAGGATAACAAATATACTATACACTACATGCGAATACACTCCCTTTGAGTATATCAAGATAAATGTCCCTTCGAGTGCACTATCAGGTATTTTTACATAATTGCTTTACTAACCACGTATAGTACAAAAATAGCGACGAAATGCTAGAAATAGATCAAAATTTTTACACGCAAGATAAAGTTGGCATGACAAGAATTCATTAATTATTCTCTGTAAAAGAATTTTCCTCTTATTCGCTATATTTAAATTCCAAAGCAAATCACTGTACGTTTCTTTATTCCAAGATATATTTCTAAAAATCTCCCAAATAAACAAATACAAATAACAGATGTACCTATATCTACATACGTCGTCGATAAATTTGAATATTTAAATTATATACGTCACAAAAAAACTCAAAGCATTACTAAAACTTAAATTCGTACCAAAATTTTATTTGGCGCCACTTATTTGTCTAAAAATTACGTATAAAAATATAACAAAATATAGTAATTCCACTGCATAAATCATTAAAAACCAAATAATGTATCGTATTGCTTTTTTTTCAAAGCGTATTTATGACAAAATTTTTTTACTAATGTTGACTAATATTGGTTTTTAGCTGATTTTTTGCTGGAAGGCTATAGCATACAAAAAAACTTCAGCAATGAGACGTAAGCAGGAAGCAAATTAATATTTTGGATGTTCTATTACTTAGTTATTGCTTCACTTTTCAACCGTGATTGGTCAATTCGCTAATCAATTATGTTTTACGGTTTTTCGTTGTGCCACAATTTTGATATTTTTAGTTGATATTGTATGGTCAAAATATCTTTAAAAACAATCTTGAAAATTTCTTCGTATATTATTTATCATAAAAAAAACGAAAACAGTTCAATGCAATATTAATTAACTCAAATTGTACACTCAATATTTTACATCAATTCATTATGATTCTATTGAAAAAATCAATAAAATTCGAAATATTATCTACACAAAATTATTCGAGGTAAATGATTTAATATCTTTATTAAAATTGTAAAAAAATAACAATGATGACAGAGCCTAATGTTTATTCTAATAAATATTATACATCACCAACTGAAATGGATTTCTCAAAGCCTTCAGTTTTTACTAACCTGCTTTATTAAGCCCTCCCCCCTCTCTCTCTCTCTCTCTTTCACGCGCGTGTAATAACGGTCTCCATTGATAAATTTCTGGAGCCTGTTGGCTCCAATGACCGGCCACAAAAACAAGCATTACATACAAACGCTGTGCGGAGAATTATTTTTTCTTTTTTTCTTCGTTACAACTCCCTTCTATCAAGATTTTCTCTTATGGGTACATCATTGATCATCATTGAAATAAAGTAATGGAAACTCTACAAAGCTTGTACTGAGGAATTTGCGTCAAATATCTAGCGTTAAATGTGAGTACTTGGTTTTTATCTTACTCATATGTTGCAGATCTTTCATATCGCGTAAATAAATATTAAAACTGACCTACCACATACCTATCTAACGTTGCGCTGTTAAAAGCGTAAATAAAAATATAAATTAATCGAGCTCTCAATATATTAAAAACAATATTACAAAACTAATAGGCAATTAAGAACTAGTACACAGTTATTATTAATGTACGTATTACAAATGGAAATATATGTATAGGTGAAGAATAAAGAAGAATTGTAACGTACATTAATTAATAATAACTGTGTACTAGCTCTTAATTGCCTATTGTTTTTGTAACATTGTTTGTAAATAAAAATTTAATAAATATTTCTTCTTGTTATTAAAAGAAAGAAAAAACACATTAACCCTTTTTGTAAATTTTTATTTACACAAAGGATTATTTTGATCATCAAAAACATAAATAGATAGTGCACTATCTATTTAAACATCTCCTAAAAAGTAATAATAATTTACTAATAGATTTTTCAATTTAGATAAATTTTGATTTTCTCTTTGTAGAAAAAATTAGTAGTATTTGTTTTAACAATATTATATTTTATTAAAATTAAATTACTATTTTTATAATATAAATTCTTAACAAATGACTTTAAAAATATAATTTTGCTTATAATAAAAGATTGCCATCAAAGGCCGGAAATACGAACGTGCAATATAAACTACGATTTACAAAATATGTTATAGATAAGCTGAAAATTAATGAATTCATAGCATTAAACGTGACAAAGAGGCGAATTCAATGCAGCAGATAAAGCGGAATGAATTATTACACGATCGAAATGGTTGTCGAATAACAGATGGAAATTGAAATTGCTATTTGCGATGGCTTGGAATAGTAAAAAAGCATGTCTGCAGAACGCTCTATTTTTCAGTGATTTAGTCGAGCTTGCTAGGTAGGAATTCACCGACCGTAACGAATTACGTGATTTTTCAGGGACGGCAGCGATACGAGTGAAAGCGGAACACGCATGCATATGTGAGTTAACGTGCAAAGAAGTGTCACAAGTGAAATCCCTCTCTACTACATCAGTTCGGATCGTTCCCTCGATTACTTTATTATCTTCGATATGAGCTCCATCGATTTCCTTCGATTACAAATCGTTCAATATATGATATTTCATTAAATTAATGTTAGTTATATTGGATGATGTGACAAAAAATAATTTCTTTTAACCTCGAATTTAAATTTAGGAAAATTATTAGCAACCTCATAAATATATAATACGACATATTTTTTCCAACTATGGTTCAATTAAGATACGTTATAGAACAGTTCTGAATAAGAGATATGACTTCGATTTTCTTTATGAAAGAACGACAATTTTTAAATAGCTTTTCAAAATAAACTCGATATATGTCGATATGATTTTATCTAAACTGTAAGATGTGTACAGTAAGATATACCGAAATAGAAGTTTTACAATAAGAATAAACCTTCACGACTACATATTGAGAGTTGAAAAGGAGATTGATTAAAATTAGAAAAGTAAATGTGAAACGTTAATATGAAATAAAATTATATGTTATTGAGTTGTTTCCTACATTACATTTCCTACAGAAATTTAACCAAGTTTATCCTTATATCATTTGCATAATCATCAAGTCAAAGTCACAAAACAGACAAGGCACTTTAATCAAATGCAGCCGCTTATCGCACACGAGCCAAACGATGCGGAGACTGGTGCTGGGGCCAATGACCACATCTTGATCAGCTGAGACTAGGTCGCATACAAATCGTAAAGCAACGAGGCGCCTTCTCCCTGTCATTGCCAATTCATTTCTCTGCGGAACGCAACCGACGAAACCGCGAAATTGCCGCGACTCCAACATTGACCTCGACTTTTAATTGACCGACCTTACTCTCATTATCGTTAATTTTGAATTCATGAGTTGTCCTATGACAATACATAAACTCTCAAATTGCGCAAGTTTTGAAGTAATAGCCAAATCTACTTATTTAAGTATCTTATTCCGTCTAATAATTGAAATAATTATGTTTAATAATTAAAATAAAAAATGAAATTAGTGATTTATATAGTCGCTATCATTTTTTCTAATTAATTCGTATATTGCATAAGCATCTTAATTAAATCAAACACATATAATAGGTTAGATAAACTGATGAAAATGTGGATATACATGTATACATAATATATACATGAATATATATATGTATATTATACATATATATAAATTCATATTTTTATTTTATGTCTTATTCATTGTTTCTTAGAAATTATATAACACATCAAAAAACTTGATTTATATATAATTTATAAGTTACATTTATATATTATATAATTAAATATTACATTTAATATGTAATTACATTTTAACATATAATTTCGTATATGCATATATTCTACTTTGATTTCGTAATTTCCATTTGCTCTCGAATGCATATGGACTATTGATAAAGAGAAGATTGAAGAGATCGAAGATACTCCAAATCGTGATAGCGAAGGAAGTCGTATCTTGCGGTTACGTTTAAATGCCGGGTAAGAAACTCGTTTCGTTGCCGGTCTACTGACACACTGACGCGATGTCGTTTCGCATCGCACGGAACCTTAACTTTCCTGAGTTCGTAAAGTTGCGCTTTTGAGAGAAATGCTCGAGGGCTCTGTATTTCGCGGAATAGAAAACGACGTCGCGCTGCCGTAGGAAGGACACGATGCGAAACGAAACGATGTCTCGCCCTACCGCGCACGAGAAAATTAATTTTTTAACATCACTGAAGATATATGTGAATGCATATTATGTCCTGAAAAATATTATGACCGACGTGCAACTTCCTCCTCTAAACATGAATTTCACGAAACAACGTACCTACATATTATATAATGGGATGCAACAAAGTTACTAACATACATTAATAAGTGTAAAGTTACATGTAAAAAAATTTCCGAGTATGGATTTTTAAATGAGAAGTTTTAAAAAATGTAAAAAAAAAGACATTTCTGGAATAAATGTTCGATAAATTTATGGAAAATTTTAATCACTTCTTTTTATCGTAATATATATAATTTTAAAGTACATATTATTACGACTAGTTTATTAAATACTTTAGATTTCTATTATATTTAACCATATTAATTTTTCATGAATAATAGATGAAGTGAATTCAGATCTCCTAAGTAAAAATTAGATAGGTATAATGTACTAGACAATGGTATACTCGATTACAAATTACAGTATTGCGTCATGCTCCAATGTCTCAATCAACCAATTCTCAATTTTTTTGATCGCCTTGAGCGGGACGTGGCGAACGTATTAAGTAGGACTGCGCAGTCTATATAAACGGAGTTACGGTGGAAGAAATATCGCGCCACCATCGCTGCTTGCTAATGCAACCAAGTGCATTAGAAACGTGCAGTTTGTCAAGCATCGACGTGCAACCGTAGCGACTCGTCTCGCTTACGCAACCCATTAGCACACACATACGTCAAAACACGTACCTGACTATACAGACTATACTTAACTCCTCACTAGTCGCTTCATCGCTGAGGCGATCGCAAAGGATACAAGCGAGTCATCACACGTCATAAAAATGGCGCATTTACGATAACGCAATTCATTGCTCTTTAGATATTCGCATTCATATTTTTTTGTTTCAGTTACAAGGTTACATGACTTCCTCAGGAATATTCTGGTTCATATTATGAGTCAATGAATAAAAATGATTTTGACTGGACAACTTATGCAACAAGAACCTATTTCAAAAATTCTCATCTATGCATATGAAATGATTGAATATTAAATACATTAATTAGAGAACTAATATTTTTCGCAATGATAAAAGTTCTTTGCAGTATTTCATTATTAGATTATATTCGCATCATTATTAAATTGACGATCAATTTAATTTATGATATTATTATTTCAGTTATAGTTTATGATTGCGCTTCAACTCTGCTAGTAATCTGACAACAATAGTTTATTTAACTTTAAAAGATGTTTTTAATAGTTTATTTAACTTTAAAAGATGTATTTAAAATTTATATGAAAATATTATTACGGACTAAAATCTAACTTCAATCGTATTTGGCGCTTCTTACTTACTCGTGTTATTCGTATTGCAGTTTAGTTTAACTTATTATTGTTGTCTTACTTAATTATTATTATACTTAATTTATACTTTATTATTATTATACTAAATTATTAAATAGATTCCAATTTATATTAATGTATATTATTAAGTAAATAAGGAAAGCATAATAATGTGCATTTTTAAAAGAAAATTTGGAAAATCTATTTCTCTATTTCGTACATTTATCATCGGTTCGCATATATATACGATGTGTGTGTGTGTGTGTGTGTGTATAGTGTCCCAAAATTCGCGACACGAAATATTATAGCAAGAAAATTTTTTTTTAAATTAGGTAAAAAAGTTATTTATAAATTTTTACTCTAAATAGTTTGACTCTTTTTGTTCAAATACAAGAGCCTATTACACACTACGTGTTTCAATGGTCATTTGTGAGAGTTAGTGAGCGCGCTGAAGTGCTTATGCACCAACACTCACTAATATTAACGTACGCGTGACTTATGAACAAGTGACCATGTAAACGTAGTCTGTGATTATATTTAAACTTTTATTTTTTCAAAATCTTTCTTGCTATAGTATTAAACATATATATACATATGCATGTGTGCGTACATCAAAACTATTAATTTATATTGATGATGCGACTTAAATTTGTAGAAATGAAAAAGCAATTATTAATGCAATAAAAGTTATAATTTATGCTGATATCTTTTATAACCTGATATATTTATTCTAAAACTTTTACGAGAACTATCTACATAACTAGTTTGATATCTTACATTTATAAGTTTGATTTAAAGTAAACAAAAATTCTTTAAATTGTGATTCAAATCAATTGACACAAGTTTTCAAGAATTAATTGACATAATAAATCGTATATTCTGTCTCTAAATTTCAATCCAATATCATATTTATTATAATTTTGATTTTAATTGTTTTTAATTTGCACTTTTTATCTCTTGATTGAGTTTTGTTTATTTCAAGCTATAAATTATTAATAATTTTTCATCTTTAATCAAACAATCAACATATGATTAAAGAGAATAGTTGGTATATTTTAAAATTATTGTAAATCTCCTGTCAGATAAACTTAAATTTATTTTAAAAATATTTAAATTTAATTAATTTTTTTTTAAGTATTGGAAATTAAAATTAGGATATTAAATAAATAAAATTTCGTTTCATAATAGTGTTTTTATGCTGGGTTATGTATTACAGAATTTCCATTTTATGCTCAAATATCCAAAATATTAAATTTCAAAAATTTTAAGAAATGTTTCGATATGTAATAGAGTAATAAAAAAATTTTCACGGATATCAATAATAAAGAGAATATTTTTAATAAATCATTAAAATTTATAGTACATGGCTGTGTAGTACGTATAGTCCCTGTATATTTTGCAAAATTTACGGATTTTACTTATGTGTATAGCTAAACGCATGCATTTTCCATTTCATTCCGCAAAGGGTTCATTAGAAAGATTTGAGATAAACGACGATGCCGTCAACGATTCTTCAAAGGAAGATTTCTAATTCCACGAGACAATCTGACGCGGCAGAAACATTGACAAAGGATTCTGTTACACGGTGATATCTCCTCTCGTTTTCTTGTCGTATCCTTCTTACCTGCTTTGCCGTGACTCGACGGGTTTCATTACGTAACTTCTCGCGTGCCTGCATATAAGGAAGTCAAGGATGTTTGAAAGTGTATTCGTTATTGTATTCTCCTCCCTCGGAATTCCATGCAATTCTCATCTGCACTTTCCGCCTCGCATGCGACACTTGTTATCGATTATTTTAAATCGATGCATCGAGCCACGACATTGCTAACGTTCCAATTTATACCTGATGAAGATCCTTATTAAGATCGAAGACCGCGGAAATTTATGTGGATCCAGGAGAGAGAGAGAGAGAGAGAGAGAGAGAGAGAGAGAGTTGTCATGCTTTTTATTATTTATATAAAATTTAAAAGTACCTATTAATCTTTTCTAAATAAATATTTAATAAAGCAATTTCTTTTATTAGTAAATTCTTTTAAGCATCTCAATGAACACTTGATTTCTTCCTCTACAGTTTAATTTCTTCTTTTTATATCATCTTACCAATAGCTCATCAAAAAAACTGCATGACAGTCATGCCTGTTGAGTTTTATTAGTTGAAGATACTCACGTTGCTGCAACCCGATATCGCTTGCGTTGACGTACACAACGCTATCGTTTTTCAACGTGGAGTTTGTTATTGTGAGACGTATGTGCTTACGTTAGGTTAGAAGGTATCCGTAATATATTGATGAAGTCTGATTTAATTACGGCAAAACTGCTATTTTATTTTATCGAAGTATCGAAATTCAATATATTTTTTAGGTGTAATATCGTTTCTCTCTCTATTGGGTTAAATAATTCGTTGGTAAACATTTATCATAATATTATTTTCTGATATAAGAAATTGTTCATTTTTTGGTGAAAAAAACGGTTGAATACTAAATATTAATACTGGATACTAAATAGTGAAACTAGACTCAAACAGACAATATGATGCAATTTTTGAATTTACTTTTGATATTCAGATAGACGACGTCAAGAGATATTTGGTAAATGTCAAAGACATTCTTTCAAATGTTAATCAGAATTTCAAAATAACGAAACTATGCTCGAATAAAGCATACACGAAATAGCAGCATATCTCTTGAAAAAGTCACGTCACACACTACCAGCTTATTTGGATAACGGATATGTCCGTCGAATCTTGATTAGCACCTTGTAAAACGCGTTAAATATTTTTACCTTGCGGACATGTAACAGACATGCGATAAGAATATTTATACGCAGCAGTATTTTTCCTCTCGTTACTTTGCTCATGCAGAAAAGGTCAAAGACGAATTTAGTGGGCAATGCAAAAAAATAAATAGATCATTAGTTCAATGCAAACCGTTGAAATTGTAATAATGCAGATGACTCGTTTGCAATGATTATTTAGAGATATGTGCATAGGCAAGCTTACGAAAAATTTCTTGTATGTCGTTTGACATAATTAAATCTGTTGTTTTTGACTGAACTAGTGAACTTTTGTAACTTAAAGATAGATATTATATTTAATATTTAGCAAAAGCGAGAAAGAAGAATTCTAGTGCAATCTAGTATAGGAATAAAAACCGATCTAACGATAGCGTTGAATTTGCGCGATTTGTCGAACAAATAAGTCGAGCTCAGCACATCTTTTTGCGTTTTTATACATGAAACAATCGATAATCGATATCGAAATTGCATTTGACTTCCTATCTTGTTTCATACATGATAAAACTACTTTTTTTTCTAGTAGATTTTCTGATTATTCGCTTCTATTTTAAATACTTGCGAATAAAGCGAATAAGACATATTCAACATTACACTAAAATAATTGCATAGATTTATGAGAGTAAATTATACGTGAAAGTATTTTTTCTAAAGCATTTTTGTATCTTTCGATGCATTTCCAATTGCATTCCTATTTATCTTTTAAATAACATCACATTTTTCTAATATTCAATACACATGCTTTATATTACACAAAGTACAAGGTGTATTAATACAACAAAGATTGGAATGAAGGATTCATTACTGTATAACAGTTGTTGAGTGATATATTGTATTCTGTTTCACATTGTACACAAAACTTTATGCGCGATTTCAATTTCCTAGCCCTTTGACTGACTGAGCGATATTATAGCACATTATTATAATTTGCAACTGTTTCAAGGATGCTTGCATGTACGTAATATCAATGCTTAAGAACTAGGACAATAATGTCGTTTGACTTGGAAATCAAAGAAAGGAAATATTTTATTTCAAAATGTAGGTCATATCGTCGTGTGTGTGTGTGTGTTTTTACTTTCTGAGCATGCAAAAATGTTAAAAATAACATTTTGTTTGTACAAAACGTCTTTAAAAAAAATTAAAATTAACATTTTATTTTTTACAGCGTATATACCCATTATAGTATAATAATATAACAAGCATGACTTTTAATTTTTTGTAAGATAATTTCGTAAAAAATATTAAAAAGTTTTTACGATTTTTATCTCCTGCATACATTATATGCGCAATTATATTTCATTATAGGGAATAGTAATGGCGTAAATGGGAATAGTAGATACTGTCAAGGTCAAAAAATGGCAAGTGGGTTATACGACGTGCTTGAAAGTGAATGATTAAACTTTTACGTGCTATTTTTCGCGCTTATATATCGCGGTGTATGTGGAAGCACCATAAATTCCTTAGACGATAGCGCACGAATAACGTGTCGCCAAATCATCGTAAATTATCTTCATCGCCGGGCAAGTCGTAAAGCGCTTCTGCTCGTGCAAAATCTATTGTCGAGTAAACGCTTGACGAGAACGCCCACGTGCCTCAAAGCTACGAGAAATGGAAACTGCAAGAATAAAACACTTGTTCCTCGCTACACACGCTATGTTTGACGTTAAAATCATGACGTGTTGATTCATGAAACTGTATTACTAAATAATCTCGAAAACGCTTAGTCAATTTTAAAATCGATCAAGTCTTTTTTTTAAGTCTATTCTTTGACTTGTCAATGTATTGGAAAATTGATATCCGCAAATTGAAATACGAATTATATTATAGAGTTTGGAAAAAGATAATTGTTAGATAGAATCATAAGACATCACAATACATATTCAAGCGTATTCACTCCAAGCTAATAAGAGCAAGACGAAATATAACCTGCTATCAAGTAGTTATTAAAGATACATAGAAGATAAATTATATATGTCAGAGTACGGTTTACAAAATTAAATATTATTCCACCCGTGTTATAAAATATATATCAAATAAAATATACATAAAATTTCGAATTTATTATTTAGACACAAACAAGTTACATTCATAAAGTTACGGATACAAAAGTATCATACATTCTTCTGTGTCAAATGTTTCAAAATTCGAATTATGTGGATCAGGTTGTGCATTTAATATTTTCAAGCATTGAAATAATGCGTATTATTTCGATAATTATGTTAAGCATGAACAGCGAATATGTGTATACAGTCGATCAAGTTTGATGAACGTGACCTTCTGATCATATTATGCGCGCGAAATCTACGGAATGAGTAACCTCGTTTAGCAGCGACGTGATCAGTAATATAGCCGCTTTGCAATGACTGCTTTATGGGTGTGTTATAAACACACTTTCGCTCTTGCTAAATTTACGCTATTGTTTTAGCCGATTTTGTTAATATCTCCATGATTGTTTAATAATGTTGTTATCTTCCAAAAAAATTGACAGACAATTTTTTAGTTGTAAATTTTCCGCCATCAATTGAGTGATTGGCATTTATATTTTCTAAAAAGGTTTATATAAAAAATTTAAAAATTTGAAGCTATTATTGGCGTAAAGTAAATTTCATCCCATACAGAATGTTTAATTTACAATTTGTAGATTAATAATGACACCTTGTTCTTTAATGATTTTTAATCTATTTTTTTCTAATATTTTTTATTATCTATACATTATTACCTAACATACTTTCTTTTCGTGTTTTTTCTCTCATTTATTTATTAAGCAATAAAATTAAAGATAGCGCACAGCAATAACTAACAATTGTTCGTCAAAAATAAAATTTAAAAAACAAGAAACGGAAAAAACCAAACTCCTCTTTATGTTTATTTATAGACTGGACAATTAAAAAAATATGAGCATGCTAAGAGCGTTAAAGGGTTCAAATGTCAGCAATGAATGTTACCATTTACGATCAGCTGAAAATAGCAAGAGAGGATACCTTCGGACGTCTCAGAGGGACGCGGATATTGACTGGCGGCGCGCTGACACGTACATGTCCAATGCAGTCGGGGGATACCTTTATTTTATTAATAGTGATGGCTCAAGCGGTACACGCAACGCGGTCATGTATATTTATGCAAGTACGTATGTACTTATTCATTCTCCTCGACGGTTCACGAATCGCCTCTGACTATTCATAACGTCACCGACTTTGACGGACCGGTGTCACCTTTCCGAGCCTACCTGTTTCCGAATTGATAAATTAATTTCATGTCAGTGCATTTTGAACAAATTACATCGCGAATGAAAGTCGTTTTCAGTCATTGCCATTTTCGACAGATAATCATTATCGAAGAGGAAAGTGACTCGAGATAGACGATTATTGCTTTCTCGGAATTGTCATATAAGCCGGGCTGCATTAACTATGCATGAATTTCGCGTGAGATGTTGATGTTTCGCTAAACATATTTATATACCTGTTATTGTAATAACTATTTTGTCACAACACTGACAAGATATTGAAAATATTAGTTTTAGATAAATCGCGAATCTATAATAAACTTGCGATATATAAATTACACACACTTTAAATAAATTTATCTAAAAAGATACTTATCTATCTTCAAATTCAAGTTTAAAACTTATATAGAATCTAGATAGTGGTATCTTTTTTCTTCTTTCATATGTTAATCAATATTGATTACGATATATTATCAAAAGCAAAAAGATAAAAATAGATAATTTAAGCGATAAGCCGTACATAAAAAATTCTTTTCTTACAAGTATAATATATATTCGGAAAGTTTCCATTTCAAAATAAGTCAGATATATTATACAAAAAGATAAATTTTATTATATACCTTCATGTTAATGAAAGCACGTCAGTACTTGGATTTAAATATAATTTGAATACAATGGTAAGATAAAAAGCTTTTATTTTTGTCAATGTCTCACAACGTATTCATGATGAATTCTTCACAGTGTACCTTTATCAGATTATATTTATTTCACATGGTTCTTTTAACAAAATTGTTATTCATTATGCCAATGAGATTAGAAGAGCATATTATAATCACGTTATACAATGTAGATCACGTGTTCATATCGGTTAGCTCATAAAAAAATTCGGAGCACGTGGTCGGGTTTGAGAATCTTGGCACGGATTACTAGATACAAAACTTCGGTTTATATAATTGGCATATTTTCTAGTATTATATGAGTATAATAATAATGTTAATCCATATACCATGTTTGCTATTTTTGGTCTAGATAAATTATTAGATAAATTTATCCGCAAGAACAAAAATCACGATTTCATATTATTAATTGACACAGAAATTGCATACAGTAAATAAACTATAGTAAATGCAATCTGTATGTAATAGCTGTATTGTTAAACCTGAGGTTAAATCTTTTTATAAATACATTTAATAAATATAAGTTCAATTGTATTTTAACATCAATTTTTCTAAAAGAAAAAAAAGAATTTTATCCCGATATTTTACAATACATTTATAATGTTTCCTATGTTGGAGGAATTAAACTAATTATATGAAACCATCTTTTTTTAATCATAACAATTATTAACGAGGAGAAAAACATGTTTATTTTTGTATAAGTCATTTTTATCTTCGATTAATTGGTTCTAGGTAATTGTTAATCACTGATAAAACTAACTAAATAATAAAATGATAAAACTAACTGATAAAATTAACTATATAATATCTATAGCATAAATACGAGTGTTTATTTTCGAAGCAATTTGAAAGTAAGTTAAAAATTTTCATCTTTTATATATATATAATTCAAATATTTTAATAAATCACATCATTTAATTAATCATATACTCAATTTTACTAATATTTTATGTTCTTTTTTATTTTTTTGTTAATTACATTTACACTGAAAATCTCGAGCTTTTTTTAAAATCCAATGCATGGCATTATATTAAATGTAAATAAAAATCATAACTAATTCAATTTGAAGTTCTATTTGTATGTAGCTGATGTGAGATATCCCATTGCATAAATGATTCACATCCCATAAAACTTATTTATGAGGTATGAATGTCATATAAATAACATTATTACGAGTTGAAAATTGGATAAATACATTTGGTACTAGAAGTACAAACTATTAAGTACAGCCTTTGACCTCGTATAGATGATGAACAAACAAATCTTGGAACTTGTACAGTTATTCTCGCAACTAATTCCAAAGAACAATCATTCGGGCAGATTTATATGTTATCTGAAATTGATAAGTCAATACCTGGAACGGAGTAAGGTGCGGTTTGTGGCTGCGGTGCCCAATAAGCCTGGCTGATAGCGGGATAATGAGTTTTAGAACCGATGCTGGTACCGGTGCTGTGCCGGTGTTTCTGGCTTTTCATCGCCATCGTGAATCACTTTCGGTGTCTTCGTTCTCGAAGTCTCCACTTCGCCGACGTGTTTTCCGTTCTGTAGATACTGTCAGATTATCGTCATGTCACAATCCATTAGGTTTTCCTTTTCTTAGATCCCACAATTTTTTATATAATAATCGGTTAGTTCGATGAATAATAAAATTCAATTCGTTTTCACAACACGAAAGAACGCAAGAACACGCTACGTTTATCGGTATCGAAACTCCGACAGTTACCAGATCGAACTGATGGATATGAATGGGAAACCGAAATGTCCTACGTGTAACGTGTACTCGTTCCTTCTCGTATTCTTCTTCAATAATTACTCCTGAGTTACCGATCACTAGTAGATCATTATGCAACCGACTACCATCCGGCAGTTATACAATCCCGATATGCGCACGGCAATTGAGATAACAATAACCGAGCATAACAATGGTAGACACTATATAGATGATACAGCAGACTGCCCAGTGATTTCTATCGTCTGTGGTTTGAAATCACAGAGCTTCGCATTTATTCACGTTAACAAGCACTATGATGATTCTTGATATAACAGGTGGCTTCACTATCACAGAAGGTGCAATTTCTATAAGTGACACAACATATACAGTAACAGCAAAGTTAGGGACAGGAGAGTCAAAAATAATGATCTGTAAACTCCGAACGATAGTCGGAGTTGTTCGATGAAGACTTTACCGTGTCGCCTTCACGTCACACACAGGTATAATTCATCATTATGATACAACTTGTCTTTCATATCACGATGGGCACACGCTCGCCGACAGTTGCGCACGGTTGGCGCGCCGGCGGAAATTCTCTCGCTCTGGCACTCGAAAATAACTGCGCCGCCTTTCCCGGAAGGCTCTTTCCGCGCACTCTCGTGCTCTTTTATTATTAACAACGTAATACTGTCGTGCATACCGCCGCTGTTCCGCCTGCGGCCTGTCGAGTCGTAGAAACGTCGTACTGTGATGTGCGCGCGTCGGTCACACGTGGTTGCACCGCGTGTATACGAATCCCCACCACCTCGCGCCACCCTGCGTATCGACTTGACCGCGTGTGTTCAACCCCTCGATGAGACGAGTCCCGCGACCTCCGCGACCTTTGTGCGTGTCCGCGACGCGACGCGACGGAGGGGGCCGCGAGGTTCTCACCCTCACCGCGAAGAAGCAGCGTTCACCACGAACCGAGCGACCACGTCGTCGTCCACCGACAGCCGACTCGGCGATCCGTGGACTCTGCTCGTCGTCGTTGACTCGCCGCCGACTCGGCGCACTCAACAAGTGAGAGAACCGGCGCTGCCGACTCCCGAGGCTCGGGCCTCGGCCTCGCTCTGCCACCCGCCGCCCGCTCGTCACCGCGCACCGCGCACCGCGTGCACTCGTGACTCCTACCTATTCGCCGCCGCGAACACTCCCTCGGAGCTCCTCGTGGTCTTTTCATTCTAGCTCATATAGCCGCCTCCTTCTGCGTGTATGTGTGACTACGCTTGCACGCCGCGCTGTGTCCCCTTCTGCCTCCCACCCACGCGTCTGGCATCGACTTTGAGAGAGTGTGCGTATTCCTTTCTTTCTCTCCTCCTCTTATCTCCATATATCTTTGTCAGACCTGTCGGACTACTATATGTCGAGTCAGCTTATGCACGTTTGCAAACAATAACCAATAATTTCGGATCTATCGGTTCCTAATTGATATTCCCGTTTAATGTTTGGTTTACATTTGTTTGGTACCTGTTCCATATCTGTTTGATGTTTATCCGATAAAACTTTCGGACTTATTGTGAGTATTGGTTTAATAATTAACCTGATTAGTCGACAGCAATTTGAAAAGAGCATTAAACGTGATTAATCTTTACTTTTTTACTTGGTTCCAAATCTGATTTGATGCCGTTTCGGCACATGTAAATTTATTTGATGAATATTGTGCAGTGCTATTGATTAAATATTTACTTAAACGTTTTAACAGTAACTTCATGTCTGTCTGATATTAGTTTGATAACCCGTTTTACTTTTGTCCGTTCTATTTAGAACTAAGGTCATTGATCGCTGGGTTTTGATATTAGATTTGCATTCGATTTGATACCAATTCGGTAGCACTCGGCAACCGTGTAGTCGATCCTTCGCTTGGCAACTCGGAATTTCCTTGGAACGCACCGGATATCCGCTTTGTATGTTTCATTCGGGTATCTGTGATTCAGCGAATCCAATCTCTCTCACTCTCGCTCTCTTTCTCTCTCCCTTTGTCACAATTCATGCACTGTTTCGTTCGCTTCCAAAGCAGCACGATGGATCTTCGCAAATGGCAAAGGCTCAGCCAGCTGATCGCAATGTAATGTACACGTGACTATCTTTGATGTAACGATCTCAAAGTTACACAGAATAGTAGAGAGAGAAATTTAATTGATATTAATCTAATCCGTGCTTGCGTGTTTATTCAGTTTATTCTGGTTTTCAAAGTAAAATCACAAAGATGTAATTAACACATTAAAAAGATTTCTAATTGTTATCTGCCAAATATAATATTAGATTGGGAAAAAAGTTTGTAGCCTTACAAACTTCGAAATTCAAGCAACTGCAATTTCGCTAAAAATGAACAAAATTTAAATTAAAAAACGTTTTATAGTTAAAATGTTCTTTGAATTTCTATAACTTTTACATACAGAAAGCTAAGACAAAATTTTTTCTTACTTTATGGGTTTATTACGTGCCCCAAAAAATTTACGAAAATTTTTGATTTTTTGACTTGAAAGCTTAAAGTTTTTCCTACTATTTTTTAAAAATATTCCTAACATTTTTTGTTATTGAATTATTCAGGTTAAATAAAAGAAGCATTTCTTTTTACTTTGATTACTTATAACTTCGTTAAAAATCATCGCATACCATAATAAACAAAAATTTTTTAAACTGAAACTTTGCTATAGCGAATGATATAATTATCAAATTAAAAAAAATATTTTTTGAAAACATGTAAGCACGACATAAATGAAATAGAGCTACGAACTTTTGTTTCAACTCAATAGTTTACCTAATATTAATTTATATTAGTATTAGTATTATATTAGTTTGATAATAATAACAAAAACTAAATAAAATTACGTAAATTAATAAAATGTCTTTTATAATAATGAGTATCACATCCATTATTTAGAATTATGAAATAAAGATTGCAACTTTAAGGAAATTCTTTCAACATATTAAAATTTAATCAAAAATTTAATTAAGAATAAATCTATTAAATAAAATAATCCTATTTTCGATCAAAGTAGATCTTAGTGCCCACTATTATCAGTAGACTGCGGAACTTTATGCAAAATACTTAACTGAATATTAACTATCGGACAGTTTTAGCAGTCAATCGTTGTTCGTTAAAGAGTTATTAAAAGGTGAAGTAAAAAGATTGAGATTGCCATCTGTAAATTTACAAAATTGCAAAATATGCATTTTATGCAAAACATTTAGTTAAGTATTTTGCATAAAGTTCCGCAGTCTAATTATCAGTATGATATCTGAACAATCGGGAGATTCAAACACTGGCTGAGATAGTATTTTTCGCAATAAATTATTTACAGATTTTTAAGATACTTATTAGAGCATTATTATTATAATTGACGATCAATCTATTTTTAAATATTAATATTTCAGTTTCAGTTTGTGATTGCGTTTTAAATTTGCGACAAACTGAATCGACACACAGTTTATAAAACTAAAAAATGTATTTACAAAAATTTGTATATTAGTATTATTAAACACTAAGATTCGTTTTAGCTAAAAATAGGATTATTTCTCTTAATTGATTTAGATATATATTCTCGTCAGTCAAATTTCGAGTAATAATTGTTTAATCGAGAAGAAACGGATTTTTGAGTGACCTTCGATTCATTCCCGTCTCTGAATCGAATGACAATTTGACCTCGGTAAAGCCGACCGTAAATTTATGGCATTCCGTCGTAACGCATCGCAACGAGGCGGACAAACGTAGTAACGTCGCGGCTCGCGTGCGCGAAACAATAGTCACTAGAGTGCGACGCAGCAGCGCGTACGTTTCGCACGTACGCGTACGCGTACGCGATGGAAATCGTGAGTCAGCCAGACACGGAAACGGGAGATCTCGCCTCTCGCACCCAACGACGAAAATGATGAGTTCGTGATCGGGATCACCGAAAGAGCGTACTCGAGGTATTGCGCCTGGAGCACGCGCCGATGATTCGTCCATTCGCGGAGGATGCACCGACGTGATGAACGTCGAACGACCATAGTCACGTCCGATCGGTTGTAATTCGCCACCGATCGAGTTGCGTGATTCGTCAGCGGGCCTCCTGTAATCCATCAAAGTCCTTGACGCGACAACTTTGATTATTCGGTACGATCGTCCGACCACGCGATCTGATCGCTGCTAACACGATCGTAGTTCTGACACAAGATAATTTACGCGCAAAATGAAACCAATATACATTGCAACATTGGCATTAGCGCATCACACGAGCGAGCAGATAATGATCGATAGATTTGAAAATAACGTAGACTTGTAATATTTGAAAATTGAAACAGTTAACACCATGTACTTTAAAGCCAGAGATGGGCATGTATGTATTTGAAATACTTTTATTTGAAAAACAGTATTGGTAAGACAATTATATTTTGTATTTTGTGTTTGTTCAGAGTACATGAAAATATTTTGTATTTTGTATTTTATATTTTAGTATTAATAAACAAAAGATTATGAAAGTATTTTGTATTTTGTATTCCAAATACTAACATTGATAATCAACCTTATTATTTGAATTACAAGATACAAAAAGCTTTCAATCTTTCGATTTTAAATACAAAATACGTAATACTTTTATGTGATCGGCTAAAATAAAAAATACAAAATATGCTTGTATTGCAAATAGTGTTTTAAATAAAAGTATTTCAAATACATGCCCAACTCTGTTTAAAGCAACATATTTTTATGTAAAAATAAATCTACAAAGAGTATCTTTATTGAAAATATTTTTAGTTTTTATTCAATACGTTCTTGGCTTTATCTCTCGAGTTGCATGATACACTCTCTCTCTCTTGCTCTAAAATAAAGGTTTCTTAATTTAAATTTAATATGAAATATGAAACGAGTTTTCCGAACACACACATATATATACATATATATAATATATATATATAATTTAATTAAATAAAAAAGATAATCTTATTTAAATCCTTTAAATAGTAGCTGAAATGTCAACAATGATAGAGAAACCTTAATTGAGTTAAACATAACGAGCGCTAACGAGGTGCACGAAAAATACAATTCGGGTCTAATCATTCTTATTGGCGAGAACCTTACGGTCCAACAGTCGCCAAACTTCGATTGCTCACGAACACTGTCGATTATCGTGAGTAATCCTCTGGGATATTTATTTGTTGCCCGTGGCGGCCGGATAGTCGCTTTGTTGCCGGAGGAAGTTGCACCATCGTCGAACCCGACGGAACTTTTCCCGAAACTGGTGGAAAACCTAAATTCCGCTCCGTTCCGCTCCGGTAACAAAATAGTTTCTCGCCGCCTGTTGGATCATGTTTGGAGTTCACGACCGAAGCCAAAAACCCGCAGATCGACTTTTACCAAATATTTACCAAACCTGTTCGCGAATTCCGTATACATACGGAAATAAATAAGCATGCACGTTCGAAATATGCATATGTCACAAATATTATTTATAAGATATTTTATAAAATGATATTTTCAAATTAAAATTATAATATTCAGAACAAAGAAATAATAGCATTATACGAAAAATTGAAGATAATCTAAATTATGTGTATAAATTATAGATAAATCGTTTCTTCATTCAATCTTAATTGCGCTATTAAATAAAATTTTATTTTTATCGCCTTCCGATTTTTCCACAGCTTTATTAAAAAGCGATCTTTGCTTCGTCTTGTGCAATGCAATTCTTAAGGCGTATTGAATAGCTCGTGCCAAATATGCGTCATCGTTACCACGGCATTTACAAACAAAGCAAACATGTATGTTGTATGCGTGCAACATAAACAATTGGCTAAACATTGCGGCCAGACAACGCACTGTTTTTCTTGGTTTTATGCAAAAACACCGATAAATTGAATAACGAGATGCATAACCCTGTTTTTAGACGTCGCAATATTCCGTAAATTAGTTTCGATTCGCGCTATTTCTGCGTCAGTTCGCGAACTTAATGCACGTGCAAATTCTGCCAAAACTCGTCCACTTTTAGCCATGGATTTGCATGCCAGCCACGCTAAAATCAAAAGTCGGTTAACCAAATTTCATTCATGAGGTGAAAATATATCGATATATGCAGTAGCATGAATTATATCAGTGAAAGAGAAAAGAACTAAATTCAAACTAGAAATGACATGCTTTATCATTTTACATTATCGTTTCAAGCTGAAAATAAGTGACATAAAAGATCAGCTTAGTTTTAATATTTTTAATATTTAGAATAAAGTAAATAAAAGAAGAGAGTAAAAAAAATATATATTGATTATATATAATGATTAGAATAAATTCATGAATTAATTAAAACATGAATAAATAAGTAGAAATATGGATAGGTAGACAACCATATTAAAAATGATAAAAGATTTAGGCCCAGTTTCACAACTCACGGTTAACTCTTAACCGAGGTTCAATTTATTTGTCATCTTTTTCCAATTTTAGAATTGAAAAGAGATAATGAATAAGTTGAACTTCGGTTAAGAGTTAACCGTCAGTTGTGAAACTGGGCCTTAATGGTCAATATGTGTAACAGTTAATATTCCGTTACAAATATGTAAATTAACTCTTTCCCTATCATTTTCACCTTGAAATTAGAATTCCGAGATTTATAAAATGTCCCACATTAAATGATAAATTCGAATGATTTTAATAACTGTTATTATCTCCGTAAATTTATTTTTAAAGATAAATACATATACATTAGTCATTTGAATCATATAATAGAATATTTTTTCATTCTTCTCAAATATAAATTTTTTCTGCTCCTTTTAAAAATTTATTTCTTGTATATATAATTTTATATTATTCAGTTTATATTATTCTCAGCGTTTCCAATTATCGATTATTAAATAACATCGTGCTAGCTTTTTGTAAATTAAAAACAGTGTGCAATATTTATTTTATTTCGCCAAGAATACCTTACACTGAACTAAAAAACGGTAAATTCGTCACAATATTCTTTACATGAGTATTTCCAGAGGCGACGAGCATTGAACGATAACTACCGATCCACGAGTGCCACGAGGTCATCGCTGCCATCGACGTTTCATGGATATTTGTGGGCTGCCTCCCTCGAACGACACGATGATGCATTATTTATACGCGCCCGCATATACTACCGTCGTCGTGGTCGTCGTTAACCTGGCACATAATCGATGAGAATCCTCGCGTGCATTGGCGCGTATGCAAGCAACCGCGTGTGTTCGTCGACATTTGGAGAAATCTCCTTTGAATTTCTGACGCTGACTTCCATCGATCTCGGTTTCCGTCGTTCCAGACGAATATACATACGTGAGACCGTCCCGAGAAGAATTGAACCGTTCGTTGATATTCCATTTTATATGTATATCGCGAGATTACGTGCGCCAGACAGAAATTTTTTAAAATAACATAATCAAACTTTAATGATTTTTAACAGCTTCAGATAAATAATACGGTTAAAGTTAATGTAAATCTATAACGTATTGTTCGTATTGTTAAATTATTAAACTAAAAAATGTAATATAGTTAATTCTCTCTCTTTAAAAAGTATATAAATGAGTTGTAAAAAAATGTTTAATGTGTTCGAGATTAAAAATCTTGAAATATATACATATTATTTCAGATATATTTATAAATTAAGCATCTCCTGGATATTATTTAAATATTATAGAGCTGATTTTATAAAAGTGTGTGTGTATGAATAGAAAAATTTTATAATCCGTAAATTATCGTAAAATAGATGACATAAATAATAGGAAACAAACGATTTTTCTAAGATAGCTCACACCTAATTGCATTAATCGTAATTATAAATATAGCTATATATTTATAAAAGTTGCACAGGCTAAATATTATTGCGGCTAAAGATTTAAGTAAATAATTAACGGTTTTATAGCAATCTAAAATCTTATGTTTATATTACACGTGTATTACGTGCATTCATTATTTCCGCTTGTATTATACATCGTATTTTGGAGTTTGCAACAAATCCTCATTTTGTCCATCAAATAGTTCAGCGAAAGTAGACGCCAAATATCGTGAGCTGTGGCAATCGATACGAAATGTCGGCGTTTTGACACAAACAGTATTGGTCGATGCAATTGCTGCATCTAATTCCCGCTCTACCCCGCTGAAATGCCAGCGATTTGTGTTTACACGCACGTCGGAGTCAATAGCAACGGCAAATACCATATCTAATATACGTCTATGTATACTTTCTACCTCGTTTCACATTAAACCAATTTCATGACGGTCGCGATACAAACGATACCATTGGGACCTGCCGACATGAATATTAACGTCGGCGATTAATTTCTTGTAAATAGGTCGCATGTCCGGTTAGAGACTATTACAGTCGAATGGATACTGTTGCTTTGAGTTTCAATTACAAGTGCACACAAAAAACTTTTGTTACTGATTATACGATTACAAGAAAAAATTTTCCTTTTTAGTTTAATATCATTCTTGACAATTACACATTAATTCTTTTGTACTTACTACAGTAATAATAGATCTATTTACTTAATTTTGTCTATTACCGCATTTTATCTATTTGGTAAGATCTCTCATTTCGCTATAAAAAATTATTTTTCCTAATAGAGAATATTTGCAGATTATGAATTGTTTTTCACATTTTTATTTATCTTTAGTAAAATCATCAGTCATTTTAGTAGATAGCAATGTCATCAAAACATCAGCAAGATATTGTTGTAAATCCTTGCTATAACCTAAACTCATATTGCATTAAATATATTACTATTATTTCAGGCTGCTTCTCGTCCTGATGAACTGCAACGTTCACGAAACGTTGCCATTTCAAGAATACATAGACACGGAGATAACACGGAAATAGCTTCTATATAGGAAGTACCCATGGAAGCCTCGAAAATATTGTATTATATTCTATTGTTTTGAAGAGAGCGTTAATCTTTTCTGTGTTGATGGTTGCGTTCAGCAGGCAAAGCAGCTTTGCAATTGTTGTAAAATTCTTGAATATGATTGATCTTGACCTTAGTTCCTTACTGTATCTAAATATATAAACCAATCATAATATATAGGCCTGTTCTTTTTGGCTGAACTTTTGCACCAGTTCATCTTTCTTCTTTTTCTCTCCAGGAGGAAGTTCAGCCAAAAAGAACAGGCCTATATATTATGATTGATTTATATATTTAGATACAGTAAGGAACTAAGATCAAGATCAATCATATTAAAGAATTTTACAATTGCAAAACTGTTATCTCTGCTGAACGCAGCTAATATCTTTCCGATTTCTGATGCCTATCAAACGGATGTGTTCGTTTTCGTATAGATCTTCGTGATATGTGTTTCGGAATTCCCTACTAGATCAAAGAAGACGAAAGACGGTGATGTAATCCGTAACCACAGCCTTACGCGGGAGCACGCGTCACGGTAACGAATGCAGTTCCTTCTACGCTTTGTACTTGGCAACGTTTCACAGTCGTTGAGCCGCGATAAACAGAGACGTAGACGAGTGTTGGGTTACCGGGATTCCTACCATGTTATTCGCGTCGCTATTTCCTCCTGGCAACACCTGCTTCATTAAGCCTCCATCTCCAGCATTCTCACCGGTTAACGAAATCCCGGAATCGAAATCGTCATTTCATGCCCGGATTTATGGTTGTTCGATAAAGGAAGATTACGGCTTCGGGCAAGTTTCATGTCGTCGTCGGTCTTCGAAAGGTCGTTAAAGGAAGCTCAAGGGAAGCATTGGAATAGCTGTTCTAAAGAATAGATTACGTCATGTTTCTCTAGACTAGACAAAAATCACGAGCTTTTTTATGTTAGTGTAGAGACTTAATGAAATTGGAACATAAAAACCTCGAAAAAGATATCCAAAGAATTTTGTTTATAAATTTTGAAAATTGTAAACTAGTAGTAATATTTAAAAATTAAAATTTCTCAATATTTTGAAAGAGACATATATAAATTCTAATAAATAAATAATTAAAAATTAGAAATTTTTTCATTGATTAAAAAGAATCGAATGTAAATAACAATATTTACATTAAATTTTTCTATTATAAATTTCAAACATTTAAAGATTAAAAGAAGTTACGAGATGAAAAAATTGACAGATCTCAAAGGTTACATATGCCTAAAAATCCAAAGATTTTAAGAAAATCTTAAAAAATTCATTTAAAAAAATAGAGTGTACGTTAAAATACTTTTCATTATCAAAGTAAAAAATGCATAACAATGCTACTTGATAGTCAGAATTTACTCTATTACATGGTTGTAAGAATATAATATTATTTTTATTAAAACTGACACAAATGAAAAAAAAATTTTTTTAATATATTCTATTTTCATTATTGTTAGTCTTTATGTTTTCTCTGTTTTATATCATATCAATATGGAATAAATGCACAAAATATAAAATTTTAAAGATATAAAAGCTTACAATTTTATATGCTTTGCAAATGTGACAAATAGAACAAAAAATTGTTTCAATTTATTTTTTAATATTGCTAATATATTGTTCGTGTTAGCAAGAATAGTAGCTAATTGAGCTTTTATATATATATGTGAATAATATTAAAATTATTAATCCTAAAACTCTTACATATATTATATGACGTATACGAATTTTGTAAGTAGCATCACAGGATTTCATCAAGAGTATTATTTATTCCATGAGATTTATATTGATTATTTTTGCGATTCTATATTTCTACAGCCAAATATTTTTGCAGCACATTAAATGCCAGCTTTGTCAAAATGAATAATGATTCCAAAATGAATATGCCGTTAATATTATGCACAGTCAATATCCACTGTTTAAATGGTCAATCATTGTCGAGAGAATATATATCCGTCAAGTATAATAAATAAAATCAGTTAATACTCTTTAGTCAGAAGAGGATTGCGAACGATTATGAGAAATAAAGCTGGTTTGTATGTATTTATTGTAGGAAGATTATTATGTGAAATGGATTTTACATGTGCAAAATATATATAATTTATAACAATTGAAAGCTTTTCTCTGACTAAAACAGGATGTAACATATAATATTTCTTTTTATTTTTTGTTAGAAACTAATAACAAAATAAATATTGTTTAATATATTAATATGTAAACAATTAACACACAGGCTTGTCTTTTTAACGGTTCAAAATCTAATTTTTTATAGCTTTATTTCGTTTTTAATTTATATAAAATATATATATTCTTTTAATTGATAATGTAATCTTCTTTCGGACTCTCCAAAATTGAACACAAAAACTTCAAGAACACTCTCATTCGCCCTTGTTCTTGAAGTTTTTGTATATATTCTTTATTTTTTTTATGAATTAATTTCGTGTATGTGTGTGTGTGTGTGTGTGTGTGTGTGTGTGTGTGTGTGTGTGCGCGTGTGTGTGCAGATAGTTTAGTTTACCTTTCGAAACTTTCAGAACATGGCGTAATTTATTAGCAATGCATAAAGAGCACGTTTGTCATTCGCTGGATGATGTACATGGATCTCGTGGTTAGTGATATTTAGTGTCCCGATGAGAGACGATTTTATTATGCAGCAAGCGTTAAACGCGCAGACTGTAATATAACACGAGCATTGAGAGTAGGTGTTAGTAGACACGGCATATATAAGTGATTGGCCTGGTTCCAGTCGACTTGCTAAGCTTCTCCCTATTCCCGAGGCATCTGTTTTTCTTACACAGCTTGCAAAAGCTAACACGCACATATTCCTTCTGCGAATACATGTCGCATGCAACAGACACACCCCATCAAATTGGTGGGAAAACTTAATCATCAGTGTCAAGAGATGAATCTTTTCAAATACGTGGAGAGTTCGCAATAATTCAATAACTATGATCAAATAAAATCATGATATAAGTTCATCCTTTACATTCTGTATACATGTAATAAAAAATACGTAAAGGGACGTATTTAATATTTACGATAAGGTATCTTTTGAGAGATATTCCGAAAATATTTTTGACATGTTTCACATTCGTTAAAATGTTTACTCCGGGATATAAACCAGTGACAGGGTTGACATCCTAGTCGTTGCAGTACACCATTCGATGTACGAACGTAACAAAAATAATCTATGCTCGAACGATCAGAAATACCACAAAAAAAAATCGTTGTCGCGTGATAAACCGGTCTGTTTTTATCAGCAGTGGCGATATTTGTGTTCGGAATTCCGCTCTCCATTTTTACGCAGGTTTCTATTGGCGCGTCGAGTCATTACGGCGATCCACGCGACGTTATGGCAACGCCAAAATATTTCTCTGTACGCGCGGAACGAATGCCAAACGCATATCCGAATCATAAATGCGTGGACACGCATTGTCGATCCGCAATAGGTCACGCCACTGCATACAACCGTCGCTTTTAATCGCTTGGTCGGATTACCTGTTATACGGATTCAATGTGGTGCCCGATGTGCACACGCATCGTCAAATGCATTGCTGCGTATTATCTCAAAAGACATGACCTGCTAAATTTATCATTACAGTTTTCATTAAATTTTTGGCACTTAAACATTTAACGTTGAACATTTGAATATTATATACGAGGATAGCCTAAACGTGCCAAATGTTTTCTATCGTGCGACTGTAGATTTTTGAATAAATTTGGAATTGAATTACATTTCGTAAGTGTAGAAAGCCAACATTTATCATAATTTTTGACATTAAGATGAATTCAAAGTCCAACATTTTTAAAAATTCAGCATTTTCCATCTCTATGTGTACGTTCGTTTTTTTAGATATTGATATTATAATATGTAAGAACAAAGCATTCGTTTTCTTAATATAAAAGAAACATGTTAAAATATACTAAAAAGTATAAAATTATCTTCTTTATTATAAGATTTTTCTGATATATTATTCTAATATATTATTTAGCAAGAAAAAAATAATGATAAAGTAAGAGTAATATACGATTTTAAAGATATATTTTATAATTCGAAAATATATTTTAACATATTCTTATTAATTGACGAGGTTGCAAATCCACTTAATGTAAAGCGCAGGTGACTCTTGTGAGATGTTTCAGAACGGTTGAGGTTACATCAAAATTCAATTACATCAGAATTAAATTTTCCACATTTAATTGCGTTTGAGAACACATTCAAAATATTTAACTTTTAGATACATGCCTGTTAATCTCGCAAAATAAGTACGCGACACCGTATACATAAACTTCGATTCAAAGTCGCGATTCAAGCTAAAGTGGATTCTATTTACTCGGTGATCCTCGTGATCTACTTTCCAGCACTTGGTACGCTCAATATGCATATTCAGGAGTCCAAATACAGTCTCGTTAGCGCCAGATCAGTGGCCGCTGTGCGTACTGCTCTACCGAAGCGTTTAGAAACTTCAAAGCGATTGAGGTAACTGGTAAAACTATCCGAAAGACCTCGAAAAGCAACAGCCGAACAATGAGAAAATGTTTCACCATAGAGATTTTTAGCTATACCATACTAATTGTAACCATACCGTTCTGTAACAGTTTATGAACACGTGTACGCAGATCTAAAGAATGAGAATTATAAAGCAGCTTCATTTCACTGTACGAGTAATTACAGACAGTAATTCATTCGTTCTCATTATAAAGTAATTTAATTTTCATATGTCGAATTGAATAAAAGCTTTATATTTTTCATAAAAATTGAAACAATGCTCAGCACAAAAGAAATACTAGAAGATGATATATCCGCTTTGCCTTACATATTAATAATGTATAAAATCAAAGCATCTTTTTTTAATATATTAAAAGTACATATATTTTAAAAATTATCATTAATTGCATTTAAATTTATCGATAACAATTCTAGACTAAAGAAAAATAATTAATAATAATTATTTTTTTTTATCGAGAGTAATATAATTTTTATATTAAGTAGATATTATATTTATGATAATTTTATATGATAAATAGATAATTTCTTTTGAAAGGGAAATACATAATACAACGAAAATAGGATTTTCTCCTGTTTAAAAATAGCAAAAGAGATCTTATTGTATTTTTTCTAAATAATTTACATATATATAGATTTGATGCACTTTAGAGAGAAAAAAAAATTAAACAGGTCATATGTAAACAAATATGTTAAAGAGTCGTCTCCATATTAAACTTTTAATAAAATAAAAATTTAACAAAATGTATCGTATTCATGGACCAGTTTTATTACAATATTCTCAAGACACATATGTCGAGAATTATTCATAAAAACAGCATATTTGAAACAAGACTTTGTTAAATTTTTATGAATATTTATAGTTTATCACATACTTAAATGTAAAATATTATATATATCGTTTGATATTAATATGAGCTGCTTCATACATTTATGTGTTCATTTATACGAATATTTAATATAAGTCCGCTAGATACTTAAATACGAAATATTATATTACCCTGTTGATATTAAGTTTCCGTCATATATTTTGCATTTAATAAAACATTAACATTAACATATAATAATTATTATTATGGCAATCTAAGTTTAGATTATTAGCCCAATACTAAATTATATTCAATATAATATATGACTATAATCAAATAATTCAATTTTATTGTAATGAATAATATTAAAATTTCGAAGTAGTACATTTGTGTGTATCATGTGTATCTTTTCTTCCTCTTTTTTTAAAAGCTAGATTATTTTGATCTTTGTTCTTTATGTTCTCAACGAAATATATTCTTTAGTAAATGTACAAAATACTTATTTTAAATATGTTATAAAAAAGAGAAAGAAAAAATATAATCAATATCTTGTATTAAAGAGACTATAAAAAGTATTGTTGTTTGTGTTTGAAATTGATATCGCGAGAACTTTCAATGACAAACGAGGACAAAGTATGTTATAAGTTCCATCCGGTTCTCTCCTTTAATGCATGTTACAACAACCGCTCTTTTGCAAGTAGAAGCGTCGATTCGCCGGATGTTTATCGGCTGTGGTAGTAAGCGCAGGAACACGTTCGAGAACGTATGCTTAGAAACAGCCGCTTGCGCTCGAGAGAATCTGTTCGTTGAGCACTTCTTTGAAGACGTTATCTCGAAAGGCTTAAAAATATTACTCGCGTCTCTCTCTCTCTCTCTCTCTTTCTCTCTCTCTCTCCTCTCTCTTCTCTCTCTGGCGGCGTAATATAGCACGTGCCAATATGATTCTCAAGCCTGTGCACGCTTCATTGACTTTTCGTTGAGGAAAGATAAACCAGCAAAAAGTTCTGACTCTAGAGAGAGGGCTGTTATCATTCAATGACCGAAATGTGGTTTGCTTCTGTATGTAATATTGATGCTAAGAATATTTTTGAAAATACTCTTGATGTCAACAAAGAGTCTTTTGCGTTTGTTCATGAAATTTTCTGCTCGGCAATCTTTATAATTGTTCTTAATAGTATAATAAACCTACAACATTCTCGATCGTGAAGAAATAATTTTTGTTTGGTGTATTTTTCTATAATCCGGGGTACTAATAAAAGTGTTGTTTTAAGCGTAGTTGAAAGAGTATTGTTATTAATAGTCTTATAAAATAATGTAAAAGAATTGCTGAAGAGAGACGAAGAAAATTATTAGTTTGTTTCATCGTGCAGTATTAAAAAAAGTATTCCGCTATTATTACTTTCATTAACTGTTCTTTAACTAACTTTAAATGTAGAATACAATTTCCGTTATTATTCAAAACAATAATATATTTGTATTTTAATATAAAAGTAATTGTATAAATTAATTTACTAAATAGCAATAAATTAATAAATAAGGACAAAAAATACGGCTAATTAATAGCAGTGTATTATTATAACATTTATAACTTTTCGGAAACATTCTACATTATATCAATAAATAATCAATGCGTATTAATTTACATAATTTACATAGAAGGATAATAAAATTTGCATAATCCTGTAAAGTATTTCGAGAAATTAAGAAAAGTATCGGTGCTTGAGAATGCAGCGACGAAGCGAAAATTCTGCGAGCGCGTCGTCTATTTCGCATGCTAATACGATTCCAGCATCGAGAACCGCCATCGCTGCAAATGCAAAACGCCGTGCCATACGGGGTTTTTGCGTGGATGCAATAAACAATAGATAAGGTATTCGACTGAGGTGAAAGACGAAGTACGATTACGGCAGGTACGTGTCTTGCTTACGAATCAGCTATCGCTGACTCACTGAGCTTCTGTCCGATAAGATAAAGCTTATCACCGATGGTTGCGGTGCAAGACTAACCGCTTTCTTTGCCTCCACTTCACGTTGTTATTTTCCGCGATTGCAGAAACGTTCCTTGAAACACGTTTCAACTCGAACATCGCTAGTTACTTCACAGAATCAGCAGTTCTTAAATTATTTCTTCTTGATTGGTACAATCGAACGTAATAGTTTGCCAAGATAAAAGTTGGTTAATTGAAAGCGTGTAATTATTAAAGAATTTGCTATCGATTAATTGTAAAATTTTTTTTCTAATTTCGTCCATGTTACAATCAATTATGAACAGTGCTTAAGAATACATTTCAAGAAAAAAACAAGAAAAAAAATTACGTGATGATTAGTGATAATTATTGGAAAATCAATCAATATAATAACAATATATTTGTTTATAATCACAATATATTTTCTACAATATACGATTTTAGAGAATGAGTGATATGAATATTATAAAATTTCGTGAACATGTTTCAGAATAAAAAGGAAGAGTAAATATTTCTATGAATATTAGGTTGTAAATACTTATCGAAATAATGAACATAAAGAGGCACAACTGAATGCGCCAATCATACGTACTTCTCGTATGTGAAAAGTAATGGATGATATTTTGGGAATCTCTTGTCAAAACAAAAAGATGCACACCTGAAATTTTTTAATAGGATCATTATTCGATACTACTGCATTTGCATCTATTATTTTGATAACAAACCATATGCAACTTAATATTCATACGAACATTTTGTTCTTCCTTTTTATTCCGGAACATGACCACAAAATTTTAAAACTTACTTATGATTCACTCTGTCTAACGAACAATTCAGTTTGCGTGTGTAAAAGATAATGTACGTGAAATTTCGTCATGTTTAATAAACGTGCGCAAAAACAGTGAGTTGAATGCATGAGAATGACATAAATTTCATTACCACAATGTAACACTAAGACAAACTATAATTTACGAAGCTATCATTTTCTCAATGAATCTTTGAAACTGGCAATCTTCGCTCGCATTACAGACAATTTCGACTTTAATGTAAAAGTTTGCTGGCTGAATTATGAAATGTATCTACATTAGGATAATTACAGAGATAGAATTACTGACGAATGCATTGAGGTCGCACAAAACGATATAATAAATAATATCAAAAAGATTTCCAATTAGACAATTGCATAAAATTCGAGAATATATATCCAACCATTATATCCATCTCTCATCTCGTCAATGAAAAAGCTAGAACCTTTTACTAGAATTATACCTGGTTCAAAAAATAATCAAATTATTCATCGCGTGAAAGAATAATATAGAAAATCAATCAAAATGATAGGAAAATAAAAAAATAGGATATAAGCTTATTGATTGTCATACTAAAGTCTTAATAAGAAAATTTAAATTTGTTTAAAATTAAACTGTTTCTCCTTTCTTGAAAAATCTTTAAATTTGAAACAAAACATATAAGAACAAAATGTTACAGACTTTAAAAATTCTACAATAAAATAAACGACAATAAATTATATTCGAACAATTTTTGTGAACGTATCAAAATCATCATAATTATTTTCATATTGTTTCAAAAATTCAAATTAATAACTCGTAAAGTTAGATAGCAGAATGAAGATAGAACACGTTGTATCCACGGTATCAGGTTCAAGCTAGAGGAATAGGCTGAAAAGTTTAAAGATTAAATTGCAGACAGATGCGTGTGTGTAGAGTGTTAATGTGCGATTATTAGCGCACGGTTATTAATTGTTTTCCATGAAAAAATCGACAACCAATTTATTTTCGAGGCTCATGTTTGTTAAGATATTATGTAACCAATGACTGAAACAATGCCGGGATGAAATGGGACCCGTAAGGAAGGAATCAGCTAGAACCGTTACTAGCTAGAGCCCGGAGCGAGCCTAGTCTGTTAGCCAAAATAAACAGAATGTCACGGATATAAATAAAGCTTTCACTCTCTTCGTTCTTCTTTTCGTTGAGCTGTCGCACTTGACGTTGTGACAGAGGCCCGTTGATCGGTGTGCATCCCATCGGAAATACCGCTAAAATGGTTCACCCACCGCTACGTCATTGACAAGAATAATTATAGGACAAGATATTATGTTCGTCCTCCGTTCAGTAATTTTCTCAATTGCGAGGTTAGCAATACGATGTTAGCATAAAATAATACGAATTGGTAAGTAGAAATGAGTTTCGCTTACATTATCTTGAAAATCTTATAGAATTTCTTTTAAGAAGTTGGCATTGATCGAACAGAAGAAAATTTCATCCTTGTGGAAACGTTCGTCTCGTTCATCACTGGTTGACCCAAATTATTTGGAAAACATACATCTCAAAATTTATGATTGTATCTTAAAATTTGACTTGATGGAATTTTTTTGATGGCAGACTCAAATTTAATGTCTCAATATACGTTAAAAACAGTTGATTTCTTTTCTCATATTAAAAATTATTAAAAATTTGTCTAATGTCATTAACATGATCCGTATCGAGTCAATTTTTAATGATTTGATCACTTCGCGCAGGTCTCCGATAATCCACTATTATTTTGCTTATGTTTGTTACATTAAAAAAACATAAGTTAAATAACATATACTTATCTCATAATGGTTAAAAAAATTATAAAAATTATTATTATAAAAAAGAAAGCCTATCTCTGTCCACTTGTGTAATATTAAAAATTATTTTATAAATATGTTTCTTTTTATTATTAGCCAAAATATCAAACAGCCTAAAAGTCCAGCATGGGTCATCAGTGACTCTTGCGGCACGAAACATGATAAATAATATTCTACAACTATAGTTGCTATTTAATATCATTCTTCCCCACTGGAAGTTTATAATTTCATAAATTTATGCTGATAAATATCGGAAATTCATGAACAATGTTTCAAATAATTCATAATAAAACAATTTAGTTATATAAAAGTGTCAATGTGCCACGTCTTCAAGAAAATAAGTTTTGCGCTTTCACGATAAATCTCGCGTTTTGTACGCGAACTTGCGAGTTGCTTTATCTGACTTCGGCTTATGTCAGTTGCGGTGTTCATGAGATTCACCTAACGACAAGACAACTATAATACTCTGATACCAGAAAACGTTCTCCTCTTGTTTACTATTTTCCCGTTTTACCAGGATTTGCATGTAGCTACAACGTACTATTCATGTCGCCCGCCATCACCGCGCACGTCCCGCATCCTATATAGAAAAATCCTTTTCCGTATTGCACGTGCGCGTGGTTACGAATAGCCTGATCTCAGTTTCGGTTACACCACGTCGTGTCTATTCATTTTTATATATAACGGATGTTATGCACTTGTACCCCAGTTCCATTCGCTTTGCTGATGTCATAAAACGAAATTGTGCTACTTATTAGTAATTCAGTAAATCAACAATAATTCAGATAAATCAAATAACTATCATAACTAAGATAACTAGATTTTATATGATCTAATACCTATTATGTCCTATTCTATAGAATTATTTTATGTCTTTTTTACAATCATTCTGATAGATATTTAAGATTTGTATAAATATTTTAAATTTCATTTAAAACGCATGAACGGTAATTCCGTTGGCTATTCTTGTAATATGTTACAATGAATTTTTTAATTCTGTCTTTACATTGTATTTTTAAGCGTCGCATTCAAGTGTATACATATTATACATTTTTTTTTATGATTACATCTTTTAATAAATTTTAATCTCTGCATTTATTATATTTTTTTTCTCAACATAATAGAGATAATAATATTATTTCTTTTTGTATTTCGTAATTTACAGATTTTCAAGGAAAATATGAATGTAGTAGGGATAGAAAGCTTTTTTTAAATTAAATGTAATAAATTTATATTATATTATATATTAAATTTGTATTATATTATCTAATCATAACAATGATAAAAGTTATACATAGATTAGTAATATATATTTCCTACAGTCCTCAATATTTCTTTTTTATTATTTCGAATTTACAAATCTCTTTTCTCTACTTTTCTTTGAATGATACTGTTATAAATTTTAATTTTGTTAGAAAATATATCATTTTAATAAGAATTACATCGGGAAGAAAAAGGAAAAAGTCTATTACACCATTGGATAGGATCCATTGTTTTTTGCTACAATTTATTCTTTCTTCATTCGTGTTATTATTTTATTTGTTGTTATTGCACTTTATTGTATTCTAATAATGCTCCATTTGCTATTATGTTATGTATTCTAATACTTCTCTTATACGTTATTATGAGGAAACATATTTAATTGTTTTAAGGAATTTTAGAAATTGTTCGTAAAGTGTAGATTTTCTTTTTAATTATATGACCCCAATTGGATTTCTTTCCTATGGTTACGTTTTCATCACTCAGAATTATCTTTGCTAATTCGATTGAAAAATTAAAGCGAGTTCAACTGCGAAGCCGTCACGATTGAATGGTTAACCAATGAAGTAACTTCTGTTTAACGCGTAACTGCTAGTAAACAAGATCGAGCGTCGGTCCATGTAACGTGGTTACTTGATCCAGGATCTTGTTCATGCAACTGCGCAAGCTCGACCGTAACAAACAAAGTGTCAGAATCAGGTTTCGGTTAACGCTAAACGCAAGGTGTAAAGCCGCTTGAATCTTGGCGTGATTACAATTTGGCATGTCATTTGCACACAGGCTACGCCTGAAACGGTGTTGCGCTTCGATGTAAAAAACGACCGCGCGTGAACATCCTTCGTGGGGGGAGGAGTTCTTATGCAAAATAAAAAAAAAAAGAGGAAGACAAACGGGATGAGTAAAAAAGGGGAAAAGGAGCGTAAAGGGTAAAGCATGGAATGAGAGAGTGAACGATCATGCGAGAGAGAAAGACAAGAAACAGAGAAAAAGGGAGAGGAAAGAGAGGGACCGAGCGGTCCAGCCCAGCGCAGCACGTGACGGGTGTCGTTAATATTTCATTAGCATTCGTTTTGCGTCGTCCCACCGACGTGGCCGGTTTTATGTACGCTTTACGTTACACCCCCGTCCAGCCGCTAGTCGAATTTTTATTGCTAACGCGGTGCAGTTATCCGTAAAAAAATCGCGCGTTTTGCCACGTTCGTTGGCTCTCCTGTTGGTTTTCGCAGTACTATCCGCTGCGCTTTTCGACGTTCTCGAATTTTTACATGGCACTTTTTCGATCGATGGAAGAAAACTCAAAGTAAAATCTGCTACATGAATATCTAATTCATGCATCACGAGGGATGATTATCTTTCTCCTACTTTTTCAATCACATTTTTCACTTTTGATAAGCTCTTGAATAAGTTTTGATAAGTTGTTAAAAACAAGCATTAAATTATGATTTGTTTAACATTTCATTAATTCATAGTACATATATATTTATTACTAAAATGTATATAGCAAATAGAATTTATATTTTGAATTTATAAAATACGCGGACTTCACAGCATAATATCAAAGAAGAATTAGTATTAATTAACCTTTAGATAGTTTTATTCTTGTAGCTCTAGCTGTATCTAGCACTCTTATATATCATTCTTGTATAAATGATTTTTCTGAATGGGACATTTAAATATTATCTACGTATTTAGAATAATACTTAGACTAATATCTGGTATTATTCTGAACAAAGCGCCTATTCCCTCAAGCCCTTCTATTTTTTTTATTGTACTTTCTACTTCCTTAAGAGTTAGGGAATTGTAATATTCAAAATTTTTTAATATCTGGTATCTTTACAATGTCTGTGATTTATGAAAACATTTATGGAAACAATTGTCCAAATAAATTTGTCAATGAAAAAATCGAGAATTTAAAAAATCAAGTAGATAAAAAAGAGAAGAATATGCCACATAAGAATTCGCTTGCAAATCGATTCTTGGTAATTGTATGTTGTCGGCAAAATTTGTTCACCTCTGCCCATTCTCACAATTCTCTTGGCCTACCTTATCATCCTACCACTTCATAGCTCGCTTATGTCTTCTTTGACTACGCAATCTCGACAAGCCCCTCAATTCAGCCAATTAATTAGTATCTAATGAACGTGCTTTGAGCTGCATTCTCCGCCGAACGAAGAGAGTTAACTTTATCTTCGCAACCGTTATTGTTGTCTTCTCTTTCGGTTATACCGTCATGCCACGTTGCTCGAAATTCCATCCTTAATCGTGCCAGAATTTCGAAGCGATCGAGCGATCAAACAAGATGCTCGAAAATTATATTTGATGTTAAAAATTTACCTCTCCCTAAAACTAGACTTCAATACGTACGAAAAAAGTTCGGAGTTTGTTTCTAATGAAACGGATCGGATTTGTAAAAAATATATTTGACGTAACATGTTACCACGTCTTTTGATTTCCCATTAAAATTACATGCTTTTGTTGCTATAGTGTATTATCACGTATTTTTCTTTAAATAAATCGATGGATAAAACAGATTGTTACTATCTCAACCTTTGCTGAGTAAGTATATACAATAAAAGTGCAAATTTTTTTCTCATGAAGTAACAATACTTTGGTTTCCTTGAAAATTAATTCAATGCCATTACTTATAATACGTTCTGAATGTGTCGCAATATTAAAAATTTAATTAGCAATCTTGGCGCGTTTCAAAAAAATAATTAAACTTTTAACTCACCATTCCGATTCTCGCTGTCGGCCGGCTTCATTTGGATCGGATGGCGCATCTGAAAATAAAAGAAACAACGATATAGTTTTGCACTCCCGTACCTTGAAAGCATCCGGGCATACGTAATAAAAGTGAAATTTATTATTGATAAGACTGCCGATATCGTCGGCGTTAGAGTGCTAGTTCGAGTGTAAAGTTCATTTCGCGCGCTTTTTGAAAAATGCAACGATGAGAAGTCGTTTTCCGCGGTTTGCGGTTTGCTCTCGTTGTAGTTACATTGAGACGAGTGCGAATGCAATTTGCTTGGTCTTATTCTAAGGATTCTTTCCTATTTCGTACACGAGACTGAAAATCGAACGCGATATAACGCTGGAAATTGTTGGAATGTTTTATAAAACGTCATATCATCGGCTCAAATACGTATGTGTGTCGATGCAACGCGCTGTTTCCGGCAGGATTGAGAAAGTTACTTTGTAAAAGTAATTAATTATCCTTATACGTTATTCTGAAAAGTATTACGTTATAGTTACTACAGTTACTTAAAAAGTAACGAATCGTTACCTTTCAGTTATTTTTCTGTTAATTTTTTGGATTACTATTTTAAATACAAGATTTAATATACATTTTGAACACATACATTCTAAATTATTTAAATACAAATAAGAGAGAAGAAAACCATTTTGGTCTGTTATTTTATTTATTATAGTAAACATTCAAATAAAGTAATTGCAAAATATAATTCTTTAATTAAAAAAAAAACATCTTTGATTCATCTTATATGAAATTATCATAAAATACATTCCATTAATATTTTAAAAATAACAATTTAAATAATATATAATTTGAATAATTAATATTTATAATAATTAAATTTAATAAGTTAAATTTAGTAATTTATATAAAAATAATAATAAATTATAGTGCCAGTGGTTAAACTATGTGTTATAAGTAAATTTAATTAATTAATAATTGATATTAAAAAAGTTAAAAAAATTAAATAAAATTATTTTAATAAAAAATTTTTTTATATAGTGAAATATGTAAAGATTTAAATATAATTAAAGAGTTATTTAATATTTAAAGATAAATAAGTTAGGGAAAGAAATTAGGATTAGATACTCTATTATTATTATAATTTAAAAAAATATAATTAAAAATTAAATGTTAAGCATTAAATTTAAATAATTTGGCGGTATTTTAAAGGGTTAGAGGAACTTGTTAAATAAATTTTTTTATTTTTTTTAATGCTGCATTAGCGATTAAATATTTATCTGTTTTTTAAATAAAACCAATGTTCAATGAATATTAATATAAGTTAACATTTAATTGTCAAAGAATTTGATATAAGAATTTAAAAAATTAGAGAACATTTAATGATTAAAAAAAAATCATTAAAATTCTAATATATTGTACTTTCCTGTAATGGCAGATATTACGATAGCAGTGTCCGTTACAATGATATATTGAGAGGTCATCGAAACAGATATTTTTTGGGGTAAACGATATTTATGAGTGAAATGCATGGAAATCGTGTTTGGAAAAGTAGATTCATCGTATGACCAATCGCTTGTGTGAATATGGAAATCATTTCGGCATATTCGTTGGAACGTATGCAATGAGATTTTCTGCGCAATGAATTGATGACTGGCTATGTGCTCGCGACAAATACACTAGATCTTCATAAACAGATAAGAATTGAGAAGCATCAGTGCGTAGTAGTGCGATATACGTATGATTATTTATTGTTCGTTGTATTAAAATCGATTTATGTCAAATTTAATTGTGCGGATTTTGCTGCGGGATAAAATTCATTACAAGTGAATGTTTTGGCAATTATGCGATTGAAATAGAGTACATACGACTAAACGATTTTCGAGTAAATGAATGTTATCGTGATAGAATATCGTGTGTAGGCTCTCATATATTTTTCTGTGTACGTTTAAAATACTCATATTATTTCAATATTGTCAAAATCTTCGAATAAAAAGTGCGGTCAATTAAATCTTTTTATTTTTAGTAGCGAAGATACGCGAATATAATAGCTGAGTACAATAGTCAATAGACCTCTATATCGTTTATGATGCTTTGTTCTGCAAACATTGCATCCATAGAGTAATTATCGATAATATTTAATCGCTATGTATTGCTTTACTATAAATATACTTCTTAAAAGATTAAAATTTTTTAATGTAATATTCTTTATTATATGAATTTCTGAATATATGTATATCGTTTAATAGCTGCAGCTACCTGTCTTATAAAGACTCATAAAAAATTAGTGAGATGATTATTCTTTGCAAATAAAAATGCAATAGCTGTATCATAAAGTTAAGCTCTTCCAGCCAAGATGATGCATTATTGCGCCATAACAAAATAACTGCATGTAAAAGAAAGAAAGAGAAAAAAGAATTACGAAAGGGAAACAGAAAGGGACATCATTTATAGGTATATTGTGATAGAACCTCTCTTTCGATGAAAATGGCAGCTAGTCTAACATTCCCATTTATTATGATGGTTATTACATGCCAGAAAAATAAGCCATCAATTTTTACGACATTTGAATTATATCGATCGAGCAATTTATACTTCAACGAGAGCGATGAACAAAGAGTTCCGATCTCAGCCACTTTCGAAGTCCTTATTTTTAATTTAATTATTGGACTCGTTAAATTTAACGCCGTCACAAAGTTCTAACGACGATGAGAAAGCTCGATGGAAACATTCAAGAGATCCTCGATGTGCCGCCAGTCGTAATGAATGACTCACGGCATTGCGAGAAACGGAACAAGTAAGAGTATACTCGATCAACACGCCGTTGCTAATCTATTAAAGACGAGCAACCATATCATCATACCGTTTTAGAATGACGAAAGATACTATAAATAAAGATAATCGATAAAAAGATATATTTACCAGAAATATTTGTAAAAATGTTAACATTTGATTGTTCAAACATAACATACATATGAATTAATAAATTAGCCTAAAAGGAAGTTTCATTTTAATAAAATGTTATTTCTCTCTTTGTTCATTACACAATTTATTTATAACCCATTTACAATTCTTGATTTTTCATACTTTTTATTTTGTAAACTCTCAATTGCACAAACGTTTATTGTGAAAGCTTTCACTCTTCTCTATAATAAATTTTTAATTATAATTTTTATCTAATAATTCAATACATATAAAATGATGTTAATATTCTCACATTATAAATATTTTATTATATATTCTCGAATTTCCTAAGATTTTGATCCCATAGTGCAGAATAACTACAAAAGTATGGTATATATGCATGTACATATATAGGATGTAGATAATTCACTGTGAATTATTTAGACATTGAGAAGATCTAACTTTGACCGTTACAAGCTTGAATATGCTTATACTTAGTATTTAATTTCATATCGATCTTAAAATCTTATTATTGTCCGTAGTACAAACTTTTGGATTTCTATGGAACGTCTGTATCAAGCTTAAATCATCAAATTTTTAGTTTTCGATCTTTCTGACATTCACATTTATAAATTAATACTGTAAATTTTCAATTTCATGAGCAATTGTTTTGTTCTAGCTAGATCTATGTATATTAATCTATCTAGTTCTATCTAGTTCTATTTAATTCTACTAAACATTTATATGTATATCCTTTTTCCCTAATTCACAATCTTTATAATAATAAAGATATATCTCATATATCTTTATAATAATAAAGATATGTCTCATATATCTTTATTATTATAAAGATTGTGAATTATACGAGCCTTTCCACAGATAATCACATTCATAGACAGTCTAATTCCGTAGATAGTCATTTTCATAATTCCTTACATTTGATGTAATCCGTTGAGCAATTACGATCGTTTTTAGTAGTGCACGGGTTAAGACTTCCCGCAGAGCACGATGTTCGCTGAGAACTCCTGCGCTCATTTGCCATTCATTCCCGAAACTGGGTTGCTTGCAATTGTGCCTCCGGTTCTATCTCGCAGCCGTCTGTGTCGGGAAGGATCACCCCAAGATTCGAATTCGATATCCGTATCGACTAGTGGGATCGATATGCCAAGCCAGGTATAATCGGCCCACCACCCACGATTGCGATCGAAGATTATGCGCATCGACTAACGACCCATATACCACAACGATGATGCAATCTGGAGGCACCAGATTCGCTATATAGAGTAGTAAGCTCGTATACCGATACGAGACATAACAGAGTACAATACTATGCAATAGCTTCAATGTTTTAAGTATATTATCTTATTGAAAAAGCTTAAATTTTCAATTTTTGATAGTTGACGTCGGAATGACATTTGATTTAAAAAATGTACATTAACTTATGAAAGTTAAATATTTTCAATAAGCAGTCTTAATGATTTAAGATAATTTTACTAACTTAATTTCTGGAGAACTATGACACACTTTTAACAATAACTTTCTCATTGTTAGTTCGAATTGTGTGGTTTTTGGAATTGTGCATTTTTAAGATGTCCTCTGAATGTTTCACACTAATTAATTGATAATTTATTAAAATATTTTAAACTCTATATATATAATTAATATATTCCAAATTTTATAACACCTTTTATATATATATATATATATATACAGAATTTTCTCTCCTCAAAAGTTCTTTCAGAATATTAAGTATTAACGTACATCACAGATCTGATTTTTTACTTTTAGAAAATAACAGCCAGATAACGAATATATTTTGCTTGTATATGATTTCAAGACGTGTCATAATAATAATTTTTCATTAATCCTCAGCATAGCTAGCAATATAAATTAAATAATCCAACGGATCAAGACTATATTACACGCTCATAAATAGAGCATTGGATCGCTCGACTATGTTGCTTGGAGAAATGCCTGCTAGCCGGCCTCTTAAATCAACGTGCGGAACGCTCGTAATACCGAAAACCAGTTGTGTAACTATCATATGCAAACCATCTTTGAACCTTTGTGAATATTTTAGTCTGATGCTTATAATGGCCGAAATTCACAAAGCTCATATTTAGAAACAATTAGCTTTAACATTAAAAAAATACAAAATAATAGTATAGAGATTAATCTGAAGCTGACATAAATCTGAAAATTCGCAAGATGAATTATAAGAATTAAAAAAAATAGTTTCTGATATCGTGAAAAATATAGTGTAAAAAGAATTCTGTCCAAGAATAAGACGAAGCATCCCGTTCAAGGGTGCGCGCTATCTTGTTGCGAGTGAGTTCAGAATATTCTATTTGCGAATCTCCTCGATACTCCGGACGCGAAAGAATTTCTCGTATCGCACTGTGAGAGCCAGCTTGAAATTCATATCTATGCTAAGCGCGTGGCGCGTTTGGGTTTAGTATCTTCCGCATCGTACCTTTATATTGCGGCCGATTCGGTAATTTCGTGCATAGCAATCCTGCTTAAAGTCGACGGATGGTTTGATCCGTAGGCGAGGATAAACTTCGCCTGCTTGATGAGATTTTTATAGAGGCCCCGTAATTCGAGACGCGCGAATTTCGGTGAGAAACACCGAGAATATTGGTGAGAAATTTGGGAAAGCGTGGAACGATACCGCAATATCCGGCAAAAAAAATTAAATGAAATCCCACGGGTCTAAATGTTCCCCGAAACGTTGATATCCTTCGAATAATAAAATATCTGGAATAGGTGAAGCATAATCGGCTTTCAGTCTTCCGAACGTACAATCTCCTTCTGACGGACTGCAATTCTCGATTTTTAATCTAGAGTCTTCCCAAGAAATGAAGTTCAACAGTTTTCGTGTAAAAGAAGGAGCCGCCAGCACGAGTTGGAGTTACACTCCTGAATTTCTCCCAACGTTCATCCTCATTTAGGAAGTGCAAGTTTTCTTTCGTAGAAATTCTTTTTCCACATCATAAGCCAGAGGCCAATCTTTTATCTTGCTAAATTTTAATCCAACCATATTAATAGAGAACTCTTGAAATACTCACAATGAATTATAATATACATATACTATATTATACAAGTAGTACATAATTGTTTATAAAACTGAATTATCGTATTTAATCAATATCAAATATTTTTTTATTGCAAAAATAAATATAAATTGATTTATTTTATAGGTAATATTATTTTACAGAAACGTTTCATTTTTTTATAATAATTATTTTGAAATATTTATCATATTAAGTTATATGAGTATATTTATAGTTTTTATTATCATGATATTTAATCAAAAATTCTTGCACTTTTATAAAGGAAATAATATTGTATATTAAAAGTTCTCTGACTAATAAGATCTTATTAATGATTTGTAATTTTTTCCAACTTCTGATTTATCAATATACTCCATTTTTCATGGAAGTCTTTTTGTTTCATTTCATTACTATTTTTTTAATAATTCATTTGTATATTCATCATTTTTATTATATATTCTACTTCTTTACATATATTAACAACATTTCTTTAAGATATTGAAAAAAAGTAGAATTGTTTGGTTTCAACTATCTGTGTATCTCTTCCGTTTCGAAAGGAAGACGAAGGGAGAAGACTCGATTTAAAGTTACACCTCTGCTTACGTATTCTTGCGTCTCACTCATTTCCAGGATACGCCGAAGCTCCTTTTATCCTTCTTCGCTCAGCCGCGTCCGGACTACGAAAGTAGCAGTTCCGCTTTCCTGCAGGAACGGTGTCGTGCATCGCGACGCTTGCTGACTTTAGCGTCGTGACTTTTAATCTCGGCCCCATTGTGAGGTCGGCGAAGGGTAATTTTTATAATCTTGGTGTAAGGATGGGGGATAGTGTGACGACTGGATTTAAAGTTGCGCCATCCTCTCTCATCCGTGGCGTCACACTTAAAAAAAAAACCCTTTTCACCTGATCTACTAGTCCTTTTCTTTCCTTTAGTCTCTCTTGTCTTCACCTTGAGTCACGTAAATTCTACCATCATCTTGACTCCAATCTCCTTCCTATGCTTTAATCGTCGACAAAATTACAAAAAGTGGTAGTCCGGACTACTTCGCCACTTGCTGACTCCGACTTTTGCAACTTTTAATCTTCACCGCTTGCTTGTTCGTATCAAAATGGTGATATTTTTCATGATATTTATGTAAGAATTCATATTTGTTGAGATGTTTGAGATGGTTGAATGTTTTGTATGGATATATAAAATTTTAAACAGAAATAGTCATGCTTAAAAAATATAGAACAAGTCTCGGAATTTATAAAAATAAATATCTTCTGTTAGTCGATATGTTTTTCCAAAAGCTTTCATTATTTTACATTTTTGATTAAATTTAATAAACTAAAAATGTTATATTATTTTCTAAAATTATTCATTTGTTTTCATGAAAACTGTTACTTTGCAGGAATATTTTATTGAATCTGGAGTATGCGATGCGCACAAGTGCGGTTTCATATATTTTATATTTATACAGTTTCAATCTGTATCCTATATGCAGTAGTCGACTTTTATTTCAACAATATACAATAATAAATTGTGTATCTATTACTTGCGAAAATTTTGTATAAGCACACCAGCACTTTTTGTTTATAAAATTTAATTTTTTATAAAAAAATGTGAAAATATTTATGTTCTAATTGTATATTTAATATGGTGGTCAAGAAATTTTGCAAACAACATTGTAGTTGCAAGTTCAAAAGAATATATATACAATATTTTTTTTCATTTACAATTTCCTATGTAAAAAGTCATGCATATTCACTGCATATTTTTAGAAAGTTCAATTCTATCAAAATCAAATATTTTATTTGTTTGATATTTTTATTTTGAATGCATGTTTGTTGCCTTTTGCGACTTTAGATATTTGCACATAGATAGCACACACGCACTCATACTATCAGGAATATAAAAACACAAAGAAATATTTATAACCCATACTGTGAACTTTTTTTATCTAACGCACAGAAAAACTCTCATATACATGCTGCAAAATACAAAATTGTCAACTTTGAATACTATCGGCAATGGCGATAGTACTCTCGATCAAGAAAAATTCGCTTTTGTTCATCCCTGCCCGCATATTTCCCACCAGATCTCTCGACTGTGCGGTATAAATTCAATATCCACACGGTAAAAGCCGATCGGCCAGGGTGCGCTTTGACATTCGAGGGGTTGCCGAAAGTGACAAGGGCGTGTAGGCGGGGTGGCTGGGATGCGCGGCGTAGGTAGCGGGTATTAAAATCGACGTATTCGACTCAAGGGCTCGGCCGTCGTATCGCCAGTTATAAATTCGTTTCACGTACCGCCACGTCGGGCAGCGTCGATAGAATGAAAAAAGGCCACGGCGAGAGGACGGCGGGGGAAAGAGTGGCGCTGGCCGGAGGGATGCTTTTTTTCCCGATGGTTGGCGAACGCGCGCACAGCGAAGAGAACCTCGTGAAAAATCTGCATGGATTTTAGCGACGACGCGACGCGAGTCGACGCGGCGGGGAGAAAAAAAATGCGGCCGCCACGTGCATCCGCGCGAACCGACGCTTGGCGAGAAGGGTTGGGCGCCGCGACACGGCGAAACCGATGTTCTCAATGAAGGGAAACATGAAATACGAGAGCGCCGCGCCGGTGGCGCGGCAACCTGGAGTGAGAAAGGATCAATTTCTGGTCGATTTTGCGCGACGGGAGCAAACATGCTCATCAAATTTATAGCCACGCGCGTTTGGTAATTCTGTCTCTCAAGATCAGTTTCATCAATGTCATTTATCATCAATCGCGTTTCCCTTGATTCTCTATATTCCTGTAGTTCAATTTTTATTTAGAGATTTTGTACAAAAAATTGGTCAAGTTAATTTCAAAATTAATCAAGATCAACGAGTGAAATAACAATTGTTACTTAATAACATACGGAAAGAATGGTTTTGCTAAAGAATCCAAAAATTTAATTTAATAGATTCAATTTTGTTGGATAATCAAAATAATTATATAGAAGGCTCAAGCTGATTGCAAGAATGTTAAAACTTTTCGCAATATTTCTCATTATGCTTGAGTTTTCTGCACAATTATTTTATTAATCCAACAAAATTGTTTTTAGATCTGTATCTACTTAAATTTTTATATAGCAAAATCATTTTTTCCGTGTAATCATTATTTTATGATAATTATTATATTATAATAACCGACTCAATTATTAGATTATCTTGCAAATTGTAAAAAAATCGAATTGACATTTTACTGCGATTACTAAAAAGAAATAAAATAAATGATAAATAAGAGAGAACATAACTGAAGACTCTCGAAGAAAAATTTAATTCCACGTTTCATCAAATGTATGAATGATAACTCTGTAAATATTTCACTATTAGTAAAATTGCGATTAGCCTTATAGTTGTTTCACAAATATTGAAATTTATCTGCTATCGTTATATCGATGTAAAAAGGAGAAAAATGAAACATAGAAAATGTTGTCTATATAAAACGGATATAATCATTAAATGTATGAACATGTTTTATACTCAATTATGATAACATCAGCTCAAGTATTTTACGGACAGTGAAAATTGATTCTATACTGTAAGTGTTGGAATGCTGCATGTGGCGGAACATTAATATTCTTTATTAACAAGTAGAGACTATTTTTGGACCAAGGATATGCGGGTCGACAGGGACAAAACCAACGTTCTCAATGAAGGGAGGAATGAAATACGAGAGGGCCAATGGCGTGACATACTGGAATAAAAAAGAATGAAATGTTGGTAGATGTTATGATAGGAGCAAACGTGCCTATCAAATTTATGAATAATGGTTGTTTGGTAATGTAACCTGCCGAGGAGATGTAGATAAACATCAATATAGATTATAGATCATCAATTCAGGCATTTGCAAAAAGTGGTCTTTTAACCCTTTGCAACATCACGCACGTTATATATAGCCCAAAATAAATTTCCTGTTGTAACAAATAACAAAAACGATTTTCAGCCAAAATACACAATAAATCATACGCAGCACGTTTATTGGAAAATATAAATATATGCATTTATAAAACAGAGATTTATTTAAACATTTGTCAGACTTTATTTATAAACAGTTATTTAAATACCTACTGAATAATCAATCAAATTGTCTGATTAAATATTATCATTAACTAAATTATAAGCATAAAGATTAAAATTTAATTGCTAACTGGTCAATGATAATAATTAATAAATATATTGACATTTACATAAAAGGAATAATATCATTTGGATGCCGAAAAGTTATCGTATTATTTTAATACTTCTCGAGAACCAAATTCTTATTTCCATTACATTAATAATTATTAGTTACGAAATCGTTTTGAAGCTACAAAAATATACTTCTTGGGTGATTTTGAAGACCGATGCACTATTTACGAGCGATCAAGTACACCAATACATATACGGGAAACGATATATTATCACATTTTGTGTGCCGCCATCGCCCAGACGTATTTCAGCGCCAGTCGCAGAGAATGCATAAATTTTTATCGCAACACGACGGCGGCGTCATCGTTATCACGACCGGAGACCCCGGACGAACACCGACGGTTTCCGGCGCAAGTTGTAAACGACGCGTCGTCATTCAATTTCCGCTACGCGGTTTTCTTCAGGGAGGGAAACCTCTTTCAACATTTGGCGTGACCGTGAGTTTTTGAGAGTTTTCACGACTTATCTCGGTATACGATCTCGTCTTCATTTCCGTCGCGCGTGTCGCCGGCTTTCGTCGAGTCGCCAGTCCGGAAAGCTGGGGATGTCTGACGTCTTTTCATGAAAAATTAGCGAATGCACCCGTTTTGTCGAGCAGTTCGTAAATTCGGACGGATCGATCCGGTACACATTTGGTTTTTGCGACTTTACTCTTTCTCTCTCGTATTGAATGAACGGAAATTAAACGATACCTGCGGATGATATATTCGAAAATAAATCCGCTTACTTCAGACTTGGCAGAACGAATTTAAATCCACTTATATGTCTAAAATAAAGTGCGATGTAATAAACGTAATAAAACTATCGATTAAAGTTCAAATGTAGGAGTTCCATACACAATTTATTTTCTTCTAAAACAAACATGACTAAAAAGAAAACAGTTTGAATATCGATATTTTTTTTAACAGAATTCGTTTCGAGAATAATTTTATTTTTACTTACTTTTTAAAAGTTTTTCTATGCAGTAGTTTTTTTTTGCATAGCAAGTCATCTACAAAATTAGTACAAACTCTAGTCACAAATCTTTAAACAAAGCTCTATTCTGACGTACATCGCGTAAATCTTGGTGCCCATAGCTAGTCAAAGGGAAGTGTTCCAGAAAATTGTAGGTATAATAAAAGCTTTATGTCTTCCGTGAGAGAAATAAAAAAAATTATGGCCCCTACTCTTCATAGAAAATGCAGAGAATAGTTACGAGCCATAATTTAACGCGAAACGAGTGACGCGTGCAATCGAATCCGTTGCGGCGGATTTTCCGGATTTCCTATCGGTTTTGTCGCACGCGCGCGAAAAACTTTTTAATAACTCTTACGTTTACATTGGCTGGCCTATTCGTGTAGTACGTGAATAATTTTATTATTTGAAGTATCAATCATCCTTTTTAATAACAATTGCTAAATGTTCGTGAAAATCTGAGATTAAAAAGAATTAAAATTTTTATTTTAAAATGTACTTCCATATTCGTGATGAAACATGAAACTCACACTCTTGAATTACAGTAAATCGAGTTAAATAAAATTATAATTAATTTTTGTGTAGTGTTATAATTGAGGGGATCGGCGGAATAAAGGCACATTCTACTTAGGCCCTTTTTCCGGTAATTATAGCTTTTTCATATAGCAAGTTATTTTAATTTTTATATTATCAAGATTTTGTAATTAGGCGTTTATTCCGCCCATCCCCTCAATTGTAAGTGTATCTCCAGCATTCTATATATATTTTGCACTATTGAGTTACAACAAAATTGAAATGAACACAAATCTTAATGATTGGTAAAATGTTTAGGGATTGAGAATTATAAGTATTAAAAGATTGGTCTTTTTGGTGAGGATCATTCATAAAATAAAATTTTTTGACACAATTATATTGACCGATATTCCAGATATACCGTAATATTTTGCCACAAATATGATTTTGCCGCAACTGCTGAATCGATTGAAATAAATAATTAAAAATTGGCTCTTTTTCTCCGCATTTTGACAGCTAATCTTCTCACGTGCGATTATAATTATGACCTTACAATGTAATTTAACGTTCAACGATTGGCGCGCGTTGCAGTCAACTGGCCGAATTTTCCAGAATACCAATAGGGCACTAAAAGTGATTAAATTACTTGGCAAGCCAGCATTCGGTAAACCAGGCGGTGATTGATACGCGTGGGTGTGTGCGCGCGTTGCGCACGAGCGACGCGTAATCATTTATGCGTGACTGACGTCTGTTTACTTGTTACAGATTTACTCCAGCATTGTATGATCGTCCGGTTTTCGTCAGCGGTCTAAACATGATCATTCGGCGCGAAGGGACGTGTCGGCGAGAACGTTTAAACACAAGAAATGATTTTCCTCTTTCCCTCCGACACGTGAGTTTGTGTACGCACGAGTCATTTCGAGATTGTACCAGGATCTTCTTGCTTGATCAGTTATTTTGTAAATAAATGATTTTAGATACAATGTTAAATAACAGTTAAACAAAAGGAAGTGTCAAATTTAGATTAGTGAAGCGACAAAAAAATTTTGGAGAATTTCAACTTCAGTTTTCTCAAAGTCTGATATAGTAAAACGATTTTCATGATTTGGATTTAGCACGTCAAAAATTATAACAAACATCTATTCTGATTAGAGTTACTTGACCAAAGTTTTTTATCAATCAATGTAATTAATGAACAATGAATAGAAATTTCTAAAATTCGAGAGATATACATGCCACATCGAATTCGATCTGATTGTTACGAGGCACATCAAAGAAAGTTCCAATTAAATACTGCATTTGTTTGTCGTTTATATTATTTATTGTTTGCTCGTGTTATCAGTTAGTAAGTACATCAATTTTATACAGTCTCTTTCTTTTTCTTTATTTATCACTAGCATTTTGATTTTTACTTCTCTTTCTCTCTTATTTTTTTTCTGCAAGTGCGAATGTATGTATTGCGGGTATCGTATGCGCTCCGTTTGTGCATCACTTCTCGTGACACTTATATTAAAACTCAAGAAGTTCACGACTCGCAATCTTTCGCTCGCAGAATACAATTGCAATTGATTACCTTCGCGATGACTTTCGTAGGAGCTCGTTTCGCGCTCGCGCTATCAATTTCCATTCCGCGATTCTATCCAGCATGGGCGGGCGTTTCCGTCAGCGTGGTGCATTTCTCAGGGAAATGGGAATCGATTTGAAGAACGCTGCTGCGAAACTGCAGTTGGCAACACGCCCTCTGCCTGTATGTCCCCGAGCGCCATCGGGTCATCCCTCTGGTGTCCCATTCCGGCGGATCAAACCCTCGCGCCTTTCTTTCGCCATCCCGATCTCCTAAACGTGCACTTTTTCACTGTCCACAAAATATCTTTACGGCGGCATGTGCGATGTGTCGTTGCCTTCCCTACCTTTCTTTTTCTGTTTACCGCGATCGAAGAATTTCGATTGCTCGATGAGCAACGGTTCGTAAAGCGATAAAATCGCAAACATAGTAAAGAAAATTGTCATAATGCGTTCGTATATTAAACGATATACGAGTATATACATTTTATGGCACATTACTGCAAATCTAATAATCCTCATCATTTTTTATGTATACATAATCGATACATGCAGCTCCATCGAGAATAAACCAGGTTAGATACATACATAGATACCAATAGTAAAGTCAAATAACGATGACAGTAAATAAACATGACTTATACAATGTTGCTGTTTAAAAAATGGTAACCGAAATATTTAGTTGGAAATATTTCTTTCAGCGGATACGTTTTGTTGAAAATTTTTATCGGATAAACATTGTTGACTGGACATTTTATCAAGCAGGCATTTTATTCAATGTTTATTCAATTTTACATCCTTCTTTCCCTTCGATTTGACACGCACCACATATCGCATACACTATACATCACGTTACATGTAATACTCGTACAGTATATGATCCACAAGATATTACAAAGTAATATTACACTGTAATATTATAACTTATCGTTCACTGAAGAAAAGTGTTTGGTATTTGTGACTATAGATAAGTGCAAAAAAATAATTATGTAGATATAATTAAAATAATAAAATAATTATAATTTGAAAAGAGAAGCTTCATTTTATAGTTATTTCTGTAATGTTAGTAATAATAAATAAATATATATATATAATTTTAAAAAAATATATATATATGTATAGTTAGCAGAGCGAAATAATTATAAATTATAATTAAATTATAGTAATTGCAACCATTTTTTCTCTCAGTATATAAGGAAATTTATATTTCCATTTTCTCTTAATTCTCTTATAACAATGGCTCGACGTTGATACTTTATCAAGAAGCATATTACGGGGTTAAACAAGTTAGTATAACAAAGAAGACTATACGGATATATGCAAAATAAACAGGATGTCTTGCATTCATGTCGAGATCGAAAAGTTATGAAAGATCGAGCGATTTTCACGGAAAAGAAAAAGGATCGATTGCCTGCAGGCTCAAGGAAAAATACTCAATAAAGCCGACGTTGTTGTATCACGCGTACTCGATGCTGCCCAGGAACGATATATCCGGAAATTGAAAGTTTCCTGCCGAGGAGACAGTGGGAAGGGCTGATTCGCGAGCGACTGCCAGGTAGGAAGAAAGGTTTGTCTCACCGTGTCACGGGAAATCACTGTTTCTTTATTTCGTCGCCATTACGAGTGGGATAGGTCTTCGTGGTCGAAGGGAATATTCGATGACTCGGGGATAATACACCGCGTTATAATATCTCTCGGGAATTGGATTGAGGTCACAACGAGGTAGATGGGAACGTACAGACGCATACATATATACACATATAAATGTTATACAATTGTATGCGCTCGTCGCGAGACAAATCGGTTATTCGTGGATCGTCGTATGACTAATTGTTTCGGAATCAGATTTTTGCGGGAATTGTGCTCGCGGATACTCCCACTCTTTCCGCCGAATAAGCGCGGAAGTAATCCCTCTCCTGAAGCGATTTCATCCCCCGTGTATTTCCATTTGCATCCGACTTAAGCGTTTCATTTGTCATCGTGGAGTTGTAGTATACTTCCATACGGACGTTCTATGTTTTCGATTTGCTGCAGCTTACGCGGATTTCATGGTCATTAGAGATTTTCGCAAAACTCAACTTGAGATAGCAGATATAAGTGGCTGGTTATGATTAATTCATCCGTTAAATTCATTGATAATGTAGAATTAATGAATGCCATATTTGTAACAGCAGTTCTGTGGAAGAGTGTTAGTGGAATTGTGAAGAAGATTATTTTGTTCTCTTCTTTTAAATTTCAATTTTGAATATTTTGATAATTAAACTTTAATTTAAATGCCAGAGTTGATGCCGAAATCAATTAAAAGTTAAGTAAATATTTTACTGTTTTTACGTATCTAAAGCTTCACCAGCGTTCTTTCATTTTAATGTTAAATAATATTCTACAATTAAGTCTCTATTCTTGTGTAAGTCCATATACAACACATGCTGCATATGCATGCAAACAAACAAGTAAAATTGATTGAAACCTTATTAAAGAATAATCTAGAATTATTTTTGTATATTTAACTCTAGAATAATTTTTTGTATGTTGAGTCTAGAACTATTTTATGTAATTTTTGTTCGCACACGAAACATAATTGCAAATTATCGGGGCAAAATCAACCACGGGAACACTTGTTTTACTGCGGATATATAATTAAATTAACGTGTTTCTATCTGTATCGTGTTGTTACACGTGCGTAACACGAACGCTATAGGAAAGTTGCTGACCTAGTTGCGAACTAAGAGATCGATCGAGGAGGAAGAACAGAGTGTCTTCTATGAAATTACATTCAATTCTAACAAAGGAAGCGGAGTGCTGTTGCCGCCATTTCCGAGGAAAATAAAAACGCGCTGTAAAAACAACAATTGTCGGTAAAGTGCTCTTCATTCGTCAACGGACCAATAACGAAATAGAATTATCAGTTATTGTTGCAGCAATTATAGATCGCTATAATATCATAAATTACTAATGCAATTATTTGAAGCATTCAATAATATTCAGTAATCGTACCGGATTATTCCTACAATTGGATCAAATAATTGTTAAGTTTCATAATTGGACTGGGATTTTACTTCACATATAAATAACAATTTTGATTCTAATCCACAAAAAATAAATATATTCCAAATTTTTAACTTATTCGACTAAAAACTAAACAGATCTGTTTGAACAATTTTTTTAAAAGTAAATTAGACTCCTCGATTTGCAACTTGCCTTTTGTATTTTAATGTATTTTTTTGCAGTTTTAGGAGATTAATTTTAGTAGGAGAAAATTTATGAAGAGATATATCTCTCCAATTCTTTTTCCTTAAAGTATCTCTGGTTTATCCGCGTTTCCAGTTCATTCTCATACGCAGAGACACGTGTGTGCCTCTCCTCCCTTTCTCTTATACAATCTTCTTTTTTCCAATTTCTTTCCAGCAAATTTATCCGGTACTTGCTGTCTTCGTGTCACTCAGTCCAAGATTACACGACGTAAAGCCTAGCGGGAGTGCAGGTTCTCTCCTTTCTATTTGTGCAAAGAAATCTCGCGGTCCAGCTTGGCATGGAGACGCGATGCGACAGAACGGACGTTCATCTCATGCCAGGCACAACAAATCTTTCACAATGAAAAATCATCTCGAGGAAATGGGACGGAATTTTTGCTTCTTACGATTTATCAATGGTGATATCGAAATGGACAAGTGGACGGATAAAAATGTCAACTTTCGGCATTGATATCGAGAGGCTTGAATTAATACTTGTAGAACTAGTTTTTAAATTACTAAAAAATATCCTCGCGCATTATAACTGTTTTTTATATATTTCGATTACTTGGTCATAATATTTTGCTAAAAAATTATCAAGCAAGATATTAACCTATTTAAATAATCTCTAAATGCTTTTTTTTTAATCTTTGTAATGTGACTTCTAATAAAAATTTTTAGATCATGATTGATATTTACAGATATAAAGAGTTACTTTTTTTTAAAAACCTAGTTGACAATAAAGTTATATATCTAGGAAAAAATGTATAAAAGTTGAAAATGGTAAAAGGAGTAAGTGATTCTTGCCTTTTTACTGACAAATAATAAATAATTTCCAATAATAGATAATTTCGTCTATATTTGTATAGAAATAAATCAATATAATTATATTATTTGAATAATTTAATTGTAATGAGAATTTCAAATGAAGAAAAGTGTGAAAGAGGATAAAAGAAGAATTTTTTTACTCCCTTGAATCCGTAATTTTTATTATGAATCAATATATTTTATAATGGACTCAAATAATTTTATTATGGACTCAAATAATAATTACATCGATTTAATTCTAATCAAAAAGATAAATGAAATCATTTATTAAAATGTTTATTAATAGAAAGGTAGAGATTATTTTCTTTTTTACCTTTTTTTGAACTTTCAAACTTTATATCTTTTTTTCAGACATCCTATTTACTGCTGTCTAGATTTTCAAACAAAGCAACCCTTAAATACGAATTACAATGAAAATTTGATTATGATCCTAGTTATAAGGATTTAGAACAGTAAAGCATGTAGAAGTCACTTCATATTTAATAGATACTTGAAACTAAAAATAAATTGGACAGAAAATCTTTTTAGTTTGAACTTTCATTTATTATAATATAGTTTATTGGATGAAATTATTATATAAATACATTAAAATCATTATAAAAAATAAAAAAATTGATACTAATTCTATTTCCTTTTTTTATATTAACAACAATGTTGATTTTTAATCTATTGATGATGAGAAAATTAAATATTTATATACTAAATTTAAGACATCTATTCCGAAATAAATTAAATTAAAATATTCGAATAAAAAAGTTATTTTATATGACGACGAGTTCTTATTACAGTATAATCACATTCTATAATACATTCATCTTTAAAATATTTAAATTAAAACAAAATTTTCTTTTTTCTCGAAATATATTACCAATGTTTAGTAATAAAAAATTCAATTTAAAAAAAAAAACAAGAAAAAATAAATCCTTATACATATATTCAAACAAAAGATACTTCACGATGATGTTTTCAATAAACCAATTTGCGTGTTATTGTAAAATTGTATCAGAGAAATTCCATTAAAAATAACAGAACATAGAAATCAGTATGAAATTACAATTGCAGATATAACAGCATACAAAATAAATAAATATAGTGCACCTTTGAAAATACTAGCACCCTTTCCTAAATTTGAATTAAAGCGTAATAACACATAAACAGACGTTGTCTTAGAAAAAATATTTAAAACTAAAAAAAATTACTTAAAATTTTCTCAACCAGAATATTCTTGTATTTTGTTTTGAGGGAATATTTCCATTATTTTCATTCATCTCTTTTCAATTCGCACAGGTGTAACGAGCAATCAACAAACTTCCCCACGAGCGCCGGCTTTGTACAAATCGATACTGCGAAACGTTAATCTCCAAAAAGCGAGCACGTCAATACCACGCATTTAACGACTCCACTGATAACAGTTACGGCACCTGCGAACGTTATCGCCGTACCGGTCCAGTAAAAATCTCCCGTTCAATTCACTCGCGGCCTCACCAAGTCCGAGTAGACGTAATCAAACTGTCGCTTCGCGAGTTTCCTTTCTCTGTCTCTCTTTTTGTCTCATTGATTTCGCATCAAATGTGCCATTCGCACGTGGTCATGTCACGCGATACGTCATACCAAGGTTGATGATCGCGTATTCGAAAAATCGGTCGGCCCAGCATGTCGCGACATCGACATCGACATCGGCCGCCGCCATCGTTGCTATCGTGGATGCTAAAGCCACCATCCGCAGCGAGGCAAAAGTCATTTTGGCCGGTAATTAGTTGCCCGAGCCGCGACAAATTGAAAAAGTTGCTGAGAAATGGGACGCAATTTAGCCCGCGGCCGCACGCGCGCGGCCGCGCGACGTTTTCGTGACGATAATCGAGCTCGCTGTTGCTGCCCGCATAGCACCGCGACGCAAATCGAATTCTTCCGCGTTTCTTTTTCCGTTGCTTTCCGCCTTTTATTTATTTATTTTTTTCTCACACTCGTTAGACCGCCTACCGACCAACTCGCGAAAGTTCACGCTACGTCTTGCAATCCCACCAGAATGTCAGGCAACTCGTTGCCACCTTCCATGATAAATACTTACAATCAACTTTTAAACGTATAATTTTTCCTATTTCACCAATGCAAGTTATTTGATGGAATGAAAATTATCGAAAAATAAATTGCTTGTGATATATATATTTAATTCTTAAATAATAATGCATTGAAAACTTAAATATTATTTTTCCCTCCATTTTTGTTATTTCTTGCTTACTATTTTTAGTATTCTGTATTTTAAATAAAATAAGTGATTCGCACGTAATTTGCGAATACAATACTCATATTGCTATTAATTAATTAATTAGTGTTAATTAAATGCCTCGCAGAAGTGGTTAAACAATTATTTATCCTATCTATTCTACGATCTTTTCTATTATCTATTTTAAAATTATTTTGCGATATCAAAAAATATCTAAAGATTATTTGTTCATTATATTATATTCAGCATTTAATCATATAAAAAATACAGTTTATTTTAATAAAGTATTTTGTATATGTTTTATGTGGTTTGAATAAGGGCTTTATTATGTGAGTTACATGTTCAAAAAATTAATTTCGCAAAAAAGCAAATTTGTTATAATTTATACAAGTTTTTAATTTAAATATTAATATACCTAGGAATAATTATATCAAGCATGATTATTTTGTATAATGATAATATCAGAAATATTCGAACTAAATACCTTGAATTGAGCCTTAAATAAACGGATTAATTTCTTTCTTAAGTTTATATATTTTTGAGTTTGTAGTCTATTATGCACTAAGTAATTAATAAATAGTTTTGTCCTAATACATCTCAAATTTTAAAAATCACATAGACGTTTCTCTTTTTCTCACCCGACTCGGTGTTGAGCGAGAATTTCGTGACGAGCTCGAATGCACAGTCTAGCAAAAAATCGAAACGATCCCAGGAACAGCGCGATTGTCGTTGGCATGGGCATTTTCGCCGATCGGCATTTTCTTTTTTCTTCACATCCATCCGTCGATCGTCGTTTCGCGCTTCTCTTCCACCTGCTGCCCTTTCTCCTCTTCATTCGCGACCATTATCTCGGACCGATAATGACGTCCATTATTTTTTGTTACTGCAGCGTGCACAGGGTAATGGCAGGTCGAGGGTTGGAGTATAGAGGGTGTTCGTTAGCGCCTCGGAGAATCATACGATGTCGTTATGCGATTACGACATTCGCCTCTGCGAAGTGGAAGCGCTTCCGGTTCTTTGCGCCCGCACCAGACGGTCGATGACTCCGTTTTTCTGAGCCAACAATTGCGTTCGGCGTCGCAGAAGGACTGCGATCGAAAGAAATAAGAGAAAAGGCACGAGATAAACCGTTTAATTGGCGACAAATTATACACGCTCGGCCCGTCATCTTTCTCTCCAAGGTGCGACCGAATGCGACAGAAAGGTATAAAAAGCTAGAATGAAGAAGTTAATTATTCAGTTTACGACTTTTTTACATTTATACGCATCTCATGTATCTTCATTCTGATGTTTAGTCAGTTTAGTACGTTTTATGATTCAATTTTCCTCCTTTGGATTACTGAACAATGAGATCAAATCATTATTGTCACATTTCTGAATTTGTGATGCATATAAAATTTCTGATTTTGTTTATTAATTAATTAAACTTGTGCAGAATGCTGTATGGTATAATATCACGTATGTACGACAACAAAGAGTAATAATTTTCAACAATTTCATTAATTCACGCTTTTAGATTATCAAATTTTCTTTTAGTTATAAATTTTGCAATTATGACAATTTAACAATAATATATTTCATTTCTCTCCTTGGTGACCATTGATGAAAATTTACAATTCATTAAATTTTTTATTTTTAATATAAAATATTCTTTTAAATTAAGCATCAACTCAAAATTTAATTATAGTAAAGTTAGTACAAGTATTTACATGTTCCCTTATTGATGAATGTCTAATAGCAGATGTTAGTCGATAGTGGAAATCGATTTCTTGGCACAGAAATGCATGATGGATATAACGATTGAGAAACGGACTGACTAAAACCATTAGTGTTATTTAAGGCGGAAATATGGGTCAAACCTTCTTTCGTTCGCGTGTTATCGCCTCTCTCGCTCCTATGCTTCATCTTTAAAGGTTTAAACAAAAAAGACATAGAAACAGTCAGTGTCCCCGTTACTTTACGAACATAGTTGATTTATTTTCGGTCACCTGCTGGGCATTCGCTAATACTTGAGTCTGTCCTGTTTGTAGGTTTGTACCATAGTCATAAAGTCATATTATTTCGATTGAAATATATTGATTGTATACAGTAAACGTCCGATTTAATTGCCCGGCAGTCGTGCTTCATTAAATCGCATATCCGACGAAATCCATGTGTCAATAAATCAAAAATTGACGATTAAATTGCCGCTGTTTATTGACTAAAATTGGATGATAATTTATGCTTAATATTCGTTAATATACGTAAAACATATTTTTCATAATTTGAAGTTTGCACTTGTAACTTTGAACTGCAGAAAATGTAACGCTCAATTTTTATGTCACTTAAATATCGTAGTTTATCTAGTATAATTTATAATGCTAATTAAAAATTGGCAATTTAAAAGTCATTATACACATTAAATAATTTGTCAATAAATAAAATTTTTTATTAGTCAATATTTCAAATATTATGTGAATATATAAAAAAATGAGAGAGAGAGAGAGAGAGAGAGAGAGAGAGAGAGAGAGAGAGAGAGAGAGAGTTATTTGAATAGAGGAATAAAACTTTATTTTGTAATACATTTTCGCGATTGATAATATAATAGATAATTTCTTTATTTTTCAAAGTTGTCTCATTGTGCACTGAAAAAAGTCTGGTAATAGCTATCTTGTTTATAGCAAATGTTTACTACCTTGTTTATTGATGCAATATTTAGTAAATATTACTAAACATAATAATAGAAATCATTCAATAATTACAAAAGTAAGATAATATTTAGAAAAGCAAAATTAACGTTTATAATTGGTTTTGGTTACATTAATCTGAATATCTAATTAATTATTTTACTAAAACTTTAGTATCTGTTACCGAGGCTTAATTATTATTACAGATTAATTTTCAGTGTGGCGATAAATGATAAAATTACTTTGAACTGCTTCTAACCGCACGTGATAAAATGAAATCTATGGATAAAAGTTTTGTGGATGACCAGGCGAGTACCCAATCATATCTTTTTTCATTTATTTTTTATCGCTTGATTTAGTAGATCAATGTAAGATTGTCCAATTTAATTCCTCGTTTCCGTGAAATAATATACAGTACAGAATATCGATATTCGAAGATTGCCTCACCAAATGTGGCAGGTGTCGTGAAATAAGCGGAGTCACCGCAATGCTCGCGCAAAGGCTGCATCGATTACCGTTATTTTACGGAAAGTGTCACGGCGTGACTCATCGCGTTATCGCGACAATACAGCTGTGCACGCATCATGCATATATCTGCATATGTGCGATCGAGCGAATGGACTGTATTATTAACGTGAATTATCGAGCGTGTCATAGCGGTTTATCGAATTTCCCTCTTGCTTCCTCTTTGTTCTTCTCTCAGTCGACTCTTTCAAACCCATACAACATATAATCGGTGCATTTCGAATTTCACTAGACACACAGTAGACATTCCATCGATATTGATCGTTAATGTCCGGCTGACTTCAGGGTTATCTTGAATATTTTAAAACCCTCCATCACGAGACTGGTCGGCGTCGAATAAGGAAGGAAGGCTACTTTCGTTTCCGCTACTAACTTGGATGTCTTTTTCATTTTTCCATCCTGATCTCGATAGTTCTTGCAGGCTTATTTTTTATTTAGAACGTTCTTTGGGAGCAAAAACAATTTCCAATATTTATAGAAAATAATGAAAGATACTATTAAATTGATCAAATATTTACATGTTATTTTTATGTTAAATTCAAAAAATTTTCTAATTGCGTCTGTTTTATGTTAATTAGATAATTATGTTTATATTTTTGCCATTCTTACATCTTTCAAAAGAATCAATATGATGTGTTAATATGAAAAATGATTTTTACAATGATTTTTTTTAATTTATTAAAACCTTAAAGACGTATTTTTCCAAAATGCTAATTAAATTTCCTGTCGATGTTCTTCAGTATCTAACGACTTCATCTAAATATTGAATAAAGAACGTAAAGTTAGGATATCAAAATACATTAAATTAGTATAATAGAAGTATATTAAAAATATAAAATTTAATATATTTAAATATAAGTGACGTTTATTCAAATGCAACTGATATCTTAAAAAAAAGTTATTCTCTTCCACATTCCTATGTAAAAGCTGCAATATTTCTAATCTTTAAATTCACATTCTTAAATTTGTAGATCTTCCAAAAGAATGGCTGACACGATTACGAAGAATTTTCTGTTCGCAATTTCCGCGTATTCATCGATCGCGACGAAGCGTTCGTCGTATAATTCGTCGTTTCATTTTCCATTTGTATCTCGCCTACTAACGCTCCAATATCTCTCGTCCCGCCGCGCTTTAATAATATTACGCATTGTTGCGAGGGCGGTATGCATGCTTGTAAATTCGCCACGGTTTTCCGCCAATTTCGCGGCTGCGAGCCAGACGTGCTCCTCCCTCTTCTTTGCCGCAAAATCGCCACGGGGTACTCCGCTATTTCAATTATAGACGTGAATATTTTTTTCTCATGCAACGTAGATTTACACGCATGGAACTTTTACTCGCAACGGGAAGGTGGCAAGCAATATTTTTTTAACGAATTTTGCGAGTATATGAAATAGAATTGACACTGAAGGAACAAAAATAGACGAGGATTTTTACAATGAATAATAAAACATATTTTTTCGAACACGATATTCGAACTATTTTGAGTACAACGTGATATTTGAACATGATTTTGAGCGTTGTACAGTAGATAGATGTGTAGTTCTGAATTGTAAACCATTGTACCTAAAACTATCACAATGCTATAGAAACCAAAATCTGCCTGAATCGTGCATGTGGAACGACAGGATCTCTCGTTAGTTCCTGAATGAAGTAAATCTATCGTTGGGCATCAAATAAGGATAGCGTCGAAACGCATTGATGCAGTCGAGTGGGAAGATTGCAAAAGGGTGACTAAAGGAACTGGCGGTGAGCGGAGAAAGAGAATGAGGGAGAAAGAGAAGGAGAGGGGAGAAAGGTTTCGGGCTCTCGAGTCATTTCTCCGAGCCAACACAGACCTCTCAACTCAACGCCACTCGTGGAAACGAAATCTGATACGAGAAAAGCTAAACTCCTTCAAATGCACAAGCCGTTCTCTATTCGCCCCCTATCTACCTTCTCCCGCCTATACCACTGCTTCCTTCTTCATCTCTTTACCCCCTCTTCTTCTCATTCGGAGTTTCCAACCCCCTGAGCGTCCTCCTCGTTCCGCCGTCTCTGTCGACTCTTGCTCCTTTCAGCTACCCACTTATACTCAGTCAACCCTTTTCATTGCGAAAATGTCGTTCTGCAATTCACCATTCCTCTTCCTTCTTATCCTTCTTCTCCTTCCTTCTCATTTCCCCCCCCCCTCTCTCTCTCTCTCCCCCTCTCTCCCTCTCTCCCTCTCTCCCTCTCTCCCTCTCTCCCTCTCTCCCCATCCCTTCCACTCTCTCTCCCTCCCTCTTTCTTCTTTCCTCCCCTTTCCTTCTTTTTAATGCCTCGTTCAAGGACGTTCCGCTTCGTTGTTTGCGTTCTCTCTTTTTTTCTTTCTTTTTTTTTTACATCAGAGAAACCCCATTCTCCAAGTTTCTTTTCTATCATTCTATTTTCGATTGAGCATTGCCATCGCGCACTCTTTCTCGAAGAGCAACTGCTTGACTTCCGGCTATTTAATCCCCTTAATTAACAGTCGGCATAAGAGTCTCAGATTTGAACTCTTTCATGGCACGCGACCTTCTTTGCAAGCAAGGAAGCTTGAGTGGAGCCCATCGCGTTTTACTTTCGTGAGTAGATCGATAAGAAGTATTTTAATGTATAAAACATCGAGTAAACTGAACGGGTAAAATAATAAATAATTATCTCCAACATTATTCTTTATACATCTTTATCTTATCAGCATCTCTTTCTTATTTCCCTCATTATATTCTAAGATTTAAATTTAATAATTATATAGTAGTGTTTTTTATGTACTTACAATATTGCACTTGGAAATTACAATTAGTATTTTATATTATATTAAATTGCTAATGTTGTAAAGGAAACTGTCTGCTGGGAAAAATTTAAATACCTATTGTATGTAATTGCAATTAGTTTTTTTTTTTAAGAAACGGAAAAGAAATTTATACGTTATAAAAAGGTACATTATAAAAACATTATAATATTATACGATGGAAAAATGTACTGTTAGTTTTTTAGGGATTTTAATGCTATTGTAGTGCAATTATTGTGCATTTATAGCTATTGTATTGTAATCACAAAATTTGAAAAAATGCCTTTTTTTAAAGATAAGAAAAATAAGAAAATGAGTATAGCCTGTTTACTATTTCACATTTATACAAATTTAAGTAAATTATAATCTTATTTTTATTATTAGTATTCGTTTAAAAAAAAAATAAAATTTTATTTTAATTTTTCTTAACTATTTTTTGAGCTATTACTCATAAAAGTACATAAGATTACGTGATGTGCATGTGTGTCCGCAATGTATGGGCTCTACATGTGGGTTCACTAAACTTGACTACAGAAGAAAAGATATCTGAAGCGATGCCAAGATGATGCTGCCGCCGTACGATGTATAAGAAAAGCTTGTTGTTTCTCTTCGCTCAATGGGTCAATACAGGTTTTTTTTCTTAAACATATTTTACAATAATGACTTCAAATTATTCGCATGTTCAAAGCTGTACACGCGTAAGAAATGGATTTAATATGTAAAGTATCCGAAAATTCAATAAAAGAAATTCAGTATTCGTATAACAAGAGCATTAATTCCTAAATCAGTGATTTATTATTTCCGTAATTAATAAAACATTCTATTAACTTAATATTTCAAAAATTTTTGTTTTATAAAAATACAAATGCTGAGTTAATCATTTTATATGAAATATAATAATAATAATAATAATAATCAAGCTTTAATTGTAACTACCATACTACGCACTGCAAAGCAATGTAATGAAATATGCTACATAAAAATATATTATTAAAGTAATAATAAAAAGATCATGCTCATGGTAGATTCAAATAAATTACATGGAGAGTAAGTCTCTTAGAAAGTATAATATGTACAATTTACATAAATATACATACATGATTAAAAGAACAACTGCTGTGCATGTTAAATTCATGCTTCTAATAGAAAGAAAAATTTTCGTAGATTTAATATAATGAAACATATGTAATTGACGCAATTTATTGTGATTCACACACAGCCACATTTAATATATCGAGCATTATTAACGATCCACACGCGGCTTTGCAGGGATCGTCACACATTCAACACACCCTTTCGCTCTTTCGATCGATAATAATTATTCTCGTAAATTCAGGCATAAGCACGCGTGTATGAGAGTTACAGGTTGGAAGCGGGGAGGATAGGAAGGACAGAATTGCCAGGCCTGTTCGGTTAAATGCTCATAATGACGTCTCGTAATTGCATCGAAAGTTTCCAGGGAAACTGTAATTATCGTGCAGGCTCACTTCCAACGATATCTTTGGCCCCCGGTCGCCTGTAATCGACGGGACGCCAAACCTAAAGAAAGGAAAGCTGCTTTTCTGACGGAATATTTTTCCAAGCGGGCGAGGACGACGTTATCTCGAATCGAAAAGAGGATCGAGAGCTTCATAATGGAGCCTGCCAGCTTCGGATATTTGAAAAAGAGAGAAGCTTAAAAATGCGTCATTTAAAATTTTCTCTAATCCGTGTTCCAGTTAAATCAATTAGCGTTGACGAGAGAAGATTGTTCAAATTTCCTCATTTGTATACACTATGATCCTTCTATTCTATTTAAAATCGCCATTTTTAATACCAGATTTTGTTAAGCTCTAGCACTCATTTTGCAGTTGATACCATGCATACATTTTTTAGCTTTACAAATTATTACTAGCTCTTAATAGCATCATAATGACAAATGATGATTATTTATAAATATGCAACGTTTTAACATTCATTTGTTTACGAGTCATTTTAATGGATATTTTTATCGCACTGATAAAAACTAATAGAAACTAAAAAGGATAATGATGATTATAGATATGCTTTTCCTCAGTAATTTTATTTTACGTTCTTTATGTAATTAAGATTCCAGATTCGTACCCTTGATTTTCGATTTTAGTATTGAAGCAATTACATTATTTTATTTTAGATCAAGAAAAGAGTCGATTGCTTGAAAGACATGATTTCAATAGTATAAATAGACTGCGCACAGCGTCTGTATAAACAGACTGTGCACTTGTAGTGATGATTACTCGAAGATTCATCGAGCCGCCACAATGATTTGAATAATTTATTCGAACGATCAACCATATTAATATTCATTATTCGGTCAATCATCAGCACTCGGATAATTATCTGCGTAAACGTTCATTATTCAGCTAAGCGAATGCGTCTGGCAATTGATTCGGTACTTGGCATACGTTGAAGCTATCTAAACATTTCTATCGTCAACAATATTGATACATGCAGCAACAACATGATTTGTGATCGAGGTGACTAAACTTGCGTTTGGTTTGAAAGATAATCATCGTGAAGCTAACGCACATATTCATAATATAGACATTGTAATACGTATCATAACTATGTTTTATAATATTCTTTCACATTGCAAAATAATTGCTACGATTCTTTCTTCATATTAAATATATATTTGTAATTAATTTGCTACACATAAGTTTCAATAGTTAAAAATTTATTGTAAATTTTATCATATCAGTTTCACTTTTCATTTAAATTTTTAATAAGCTCACGCGCACGTGTATATATTTATAGTGATCCAGCATTTCGTTAATTATTTGTCATTTACTTACCCCACTGAAGGTTTTGACGTTATGAAGAGCGTTCTGCGCTGCCAAAGCCGCTTTTCTAGTATAGAAGGTTACAAAGCAACATCCTGTAACAGAAAATTGATATTTTTGATTAGATGAGTGCTTAGCAAAAATTTTAAATTAATTGATCTCATTTCACTATGTAAAAATGCTAGCAGAATTTTTTACGGTTAAACTTTTATTTGAAGATTAATTATTAGTATTGTCCTTTGTCTGTCAATTTATTTAATGAAGAAAAATGTATTTCAGTTAAATTATTGAAAGATGTAAAAACTTTCGTTTACATTACAATTAAATTGACGCAAAACTTTCACAATGTGCTGTAAAAGAAAAGAGACAACAATGTTATCAAATTTCAATGCTACTTTCTGGCAGTAAGCGAATGAAAAGTTCCGCACTTCGGGTCATCATACCCGATGTGGCTATCAACAAGAAACTATGATAGACACGAATAGTCGCAGAGTTCATGTAACCGGTGACAGGTTCGATATGGAAGAGACGATCGGAGGGGAAAGACTGAAGTCGACTCTCGGGGACCTCATCAAGGACCTTCCGTATCCCTTGGTTGTCGAGGCTGGACACTATCCAAGCTTCAACCGATCGATAGTTACGAGTTGCCAAAAGTTCGATATGTCGTTCTATCACTAAAGATCCGCGCTTCTTTCTCTACTGACTACTCCGATCTCTGTCCTTTGGTACCTTTAAGTCATCTCAGATGAATCATTAGTTTATCTATAGATGAAATAAGAATTCTGCATCAAACAGAAATCAAAAGATAGATACTGTAACTAACCATTCAGTAACGCCTCAATAATACATAAACTCATATCCAGATTCCATACAGTCAAAAGAGAAATCAAAGATTTATAGAAATAGAGATATTGTATTAAAAAATTTCGCTATTAAAATTGTGTGGAACAAAAATTTTTTGAAACCAAGATTTGTCAGTTTATTTAATTTTAGTTTTAAAAATTGATGAAAATAAAAAGCTATCGAACTGAAAAAATGTATACAATCCAATATAGAAATCTGTAATATAGTAAAAAAAATTTATATCAATTTAATTATATTACAAATCCTCTCCCTTTTAACGTACAAATGTGATAATATTTTTAATAATATGAATAAATAAAAAAATTAAAAATGTGCAAAGGTAAGTATCTCTGAAGATTTTTAAAACTAAAAATATCTGAAATTTTTAAAAATAATTGTCAGCACATAAAAAATTTCGTAAGATAATAAATTATATTAACTGTAATTGAGTTTTTCAAATATATATATATATATATATATTAAAATTTATCTAAGATCTTTTTTGTAAAATGGTTAGTATTAAAGAAAATTAAGATCCCAAAGTTAATGGCATCGCAAGTTAATAACGGTCACGTTCAATTAACAGGTTTCCTATTTATAGTGTATACGAAATTATGATAAACCTGCAACGTGGCACTGAACATAGAGGGTGTAATTATAGTGCGATCGTGGTAATAGTTTCGGTAACAAGCCTTCCAATTACTCGAGGAAATCCCAATATTCCGCAATGTTTTGTTTGGTAACGTGATATTCAATATCGCATTGAATAACGCATGGTACCGCGTTGAATGCATAATTGCGAATCGTGCAACCCGATACATAACGGAATGGTCTGGAATGTTAGAACCAACGTATTAAGTTTGTCTAATCAAAAAAGGAGTCTTGCTTCAAGCACAGCTGCATATAATATTTCATTTTAAACCCCCATGTAACTCGAGATATACAGACTGAATCTTTACTAAGGGAAATAATTAGGGGAATAATTTTCCAAAGAATTAAAGAAGATAAAAATAAACGGAAACAAATCGAATATATGAAATTAATTTATTTGTATGTCTCGTATTTCTTTATAATATAAATTAATCAATTAAATATGTGCGTGGTATAAACATTAAACAAACTGACAAAAATTAATCTCTTATGTCATTAAAAGATAATTTAGGGATTTTCGGAAATCGAGGTTGTTTTACTTCAAATAAAATTTCTCGCGTGTCTTCCATACACGCAAGCGAAGGAAGTGACATTCTTAACATGTTGCCAGCAAGCTTCCGTAAATTACAGCATGAAGACGCAGCCGGGAACCGGGAAATTATGTTCCGGCGAGTAAGTAATCTTAAGGCATCATCGCTTCATAGACCTTTAAATCACCGTCTGCAAACTGCCCCCACGCATCCTTTCGCCGTCCATCGACCGGGTCGCTGTAATGCCTGTGTCTACAAATGACCTCGTTCGTCAAGGTGCTAACGTCAATCCATGTCTGCTTCCACGTTATCACTGGCGAGTTATTTCGTCCCTTTTCGGAATCGATTTTGAAAATATATATATGTAGAAGATGTCTTCCGATTATTAAAACTATTGATCATCAGGAAATGTGATGAGACGCGCGTTATATATTTATAATTTATTTAAACTGTGACCAGATTCATGAATACTATTTTATGAACTTACTATTTTATTAACATTTTCTAATTGTATTTAATAACTTTTTTCAATTAGATTAAAGTCATAGTTTATAGAGGAAAGTCGCCGATACTGACATAGGTCTTCTAAAGTGACACCCCCTTATATATGTACCAAATAAAAAATGAAATAATTTCAATAATTTGCCAATGCACGCGTGAGACACAATGTAATTGTCGCGATTATTCCACACGCGTCGTATGCGAATTGAGATTAATAATTAATAAGTAAATTATTAAGCTCCACGGTAACGCGCCCGGTATTCCCAAGTGTATCCGTAACATAGTCCGAATGGCGATAGTTTCTACGACTGTGTCGAGTCGCAAACCAGTGTAATTTCCTGAATTAGTTTAAACGGCATGTTTTATTCAAAGTAACTGCTTTGTCGAGTCATTTTACAGAACGAGACTTCATCAAAGCAAGTGACGTTGTTAAACATCGAAACATTATTTTAATATCTCGTAATAATACATAATAAATAATAGCGAAATGATATTTACGCAGCGCACTTTTATCAGACATTTTCATGATAAATACTGAAGTGACTAGTTTGTAATATATCGACACTTTTAAAAATTAATGAGACTACTCTCCAGCTGCAGAAAGCTTATTCGTAATTCAGAAAGTATAATAAAATCGAGAAGAAAATTAAAGATCTCGAAACTAGGTTATAAACAAAATATACGATACCATATATATAATACGAAATATACGATATGAATAGCCACACGTTTAATGTCAACCACGTATGCGCAAATCGAAGAGAATTATTCATAGGGTTGAACAAAATGATCATTGTTAGGAGATTTAATGCTAATACCAACACGATATAGATTGTAAACCAATGCGTCGAATTATTAACCAATTTATACGTTAATTCTCCGTTGTTCTCTCCCTCTCCAACGCCAAGGATAACTCACAATAGCAGCGCCCGAATCATACCGAAGAGGAAAATTAGCTTGAGTTTTAAATTGAAATGCGACAAAATTTTTTCCCGTTTTTCGTGATTACGATTGTGGCTAGAAACAATCTCAAGAAACAACGGGTACAACATCGAGAGATAAAACGTAACTTAAAATTCTTTCAATTCGCGTAAACGAACGAATCGTCAGCATTATAAGCGAGGAACAAATTTAATTTGCGCCTCGAATTACGCCGTCTACAAAAATCACGATGAGCGTAAACGAACGAACGAACTAACGGGGATATCTACCATTAGGAATTCCCAATTCACGCCGTAATTATCGCTAATTGGACTCCGGATTATACTCGCGCGACACTCGTCGTGTGAAATGCTCGAGTCGTTCGAGACGCGAATTATGCATGCCCCATACGTAGGTATTTCTGAAAGCTACGAAGGACATTGTGGTGCCGAAAGGCTGCACGGAATATGAAGAATTGTAAAGGGAGAGTCAGTTTTTTATACCCAAAATAATCGTTCGCATACTGAAAATTTAAAAAAGCTATTTTTAATTTTTAATAAAAAAAAATAAATAATAAATTAAGTCTTTTTATCGAAATTAAAAAAAATTTTCTCGAAAGTACGGGAACATATTTTTTTTTTTAACTGTAAGCAAGAAAGAAGGTATGAGATGCACCATATGGTCGATTGATCGTCGGTAGCCGGAAACCTACACTACCTCTCCCATGAGCTCGCGGCTAATACCTCGATGCCAATGCGTGATTAGTGTCCACGGGGAAATCTACCGCGGACATGTTTGAGAGCTAATGCTCGTTTCTACCTCAGAACCCCCGTGTGCTTTTCCGCGCCCAATACGAATGCAACTAATTTCAACGCGATCCGAACAGCACTTCTCTAAAATTGTCGATGGTCATTGCGAGTAAAGATATTTCCAGTTATAGTACAATTCCTGCATTCTCATCGATAGCACCGGCTGCTGTCAAAACTTTTTATTTCAGTCCCGGAATGAACTGGATTTCTTTGTGAAGATGTGGAACATAGGATCGTCTGATGATACTGACTAGTGATATCTGCCGTTTTTTCGATGGGATGCTAGGAGGTAAGAAAAGCACCAGACGAAGCGCTGAATCAGTGAATCACGATGCTATGTTCTGCGGTCTGTAAGTCATGGCAGCGGGGATTGAAATTAGAATAACCACCCTATTCCCTTCAGAATCATGGAAATATTCAGACTACGATGGATAATTTTATAGAATCTCGGAAGATGTAAAAAATTTCACATTTTAAGAGGAAGGACTATGATCACGGTGGAATTAACACTTTATTCTTTATTTAAATAAGTCTTCTGTTATGAGAAAAAAGCTTTTGAATTTATCAATTATTGCAGACTTATTATTGTTTCTAGAGATAAATTAACTCCAATTGAAAAATAAGAACAACTATAATATAATGTGTCGTGCATCCTCACGTGATGTAAATATCGAAGTAAAAAATTTATCGCAGAAGTTTATATCGCAGAAGTAAAAAATAAAAGGAATGGAGGTAATTTGCACGCAACCACTTTGTTAAATGTCTTCCCATTATATTAGTACTGTGTTATAATTTCAGTTTTTTTTACTGTTTATATTAATGAAATTGATGTCAGTTGAATCGATTTCTCCATGCAATAAGTAGACCTATATATCATAATCTACATAAAATGATTACTGTAGAGAGTGCAAAAGGCTTAATAACCATTGTAGATACATAAATGTAGAACGATAATAAAGAATGAATAGCAAAGTATAAGGAATAGGAAAATATAGCAAAATGTAAGTGCTTAGCTCTTATACTATTATATAATTCTTGTTTTTTTTTGTTCAACTTGATGTTTTGTAGGTATATCCCACCTCGTCGGAATATACAGCATGTTTAGCGGGCGGGATTTATGCCCAAATACACAAAGTGCATAAATTGGATTTAGTGCATTAAATGTAATAAATGTGTTAAATAAAAATGCACCTCAATATCATAATACTTATATATACAAAAGATTAGAATTATTATCTATTACTTGCTATATATATTTGTTATACTTATTCCTTAATAAAGCTTTGTAAACACATTTTACATGTTATCTTATTTCTAAGTATTATTCGTAAATTTTTCATGAGCCGTATATTATACTCCTATGAGATATACGCTAAAAATGCAAAGATCTTAAAAAGGTTTTCTTTAAATATAAAAAAATATTACGTCTTTCTAATTTTGTTTATAGCAGTAAACAGTATACAATTTTTATTGATATAGTATATTTATCTTAAAAAATACTTAATAAATTAAGTTTTTAATAAGTTTTTAATAGTTGCATCATATATATCAAAGTTACACTATAATTTATAGTTTAATCAAATTGTTATGCATCTTTTGAAGCATTTAATAAAGTTAAGATAAAATATATGAGCAATCTCAAAAAATCATTTGTATATTAATTATTCTTCAATTAGCTTTAATTAATATTCTAATAATATCCTATAATATACGATAAATCATAATATAATGGATGTGGAGATTTAATGTTAAATAGTGGAATTTGGATAAAACTTTTCCACTATGCTTACTCGGTAGAAATAAGTTTTATCGATAAAATGTGCGGTTTATAATACGCAAAGTATTTTCAGCACACATACCTGTGCCCAGAAATAAAGACGGAGTCATGTTGACCAAAGAACATTCGCATTCGCGTTATGCACGGAATTTATCCACGTTCCGAGGTAAAATACAAAGATTTTTTAATATTTTTGCTCTTGCATTTGTTACACAATTTGATAATACAACTTGAATAAAGTTATGGAACTGGGTCACGGATTTGTCAAAGTGGAATGTGTACATAAAATGACCGATCGCAACAAAGAGGGCTACAACAATTTATTCAAGTACTAATTAAAAAAGTTCAATTAGCAGTTTAATAACAAAACATTACAGTACAAACATTGTATAAGTAAAATATTTTAGTATTTTAGTCGAAAACAGTTCAAGGAAACATATTATGATTTAAAGAGATTTTTTTAATTTGTTAAATTGTTAAAATTTAATAGCAAATTCAATAAAAGAATGATATCTTAGTGTGAGATAAATATAATATAATATAAATATAATATAATATATTCCCCAAAGATATATAGTATAATCAGTATTGTTTGAATATTCTTAGAAAAATGATACATGGTGGTACTCGCGGATTACAATTTAATATTTTAAGAAATATATATCTTTTGACTGAAGGACATTGAAATGGACATTTTACATACCAAGTACCAAACATGATGGATATCATGTTCGGTACTTGGTGTTACTGTCCGAGACTCAGCCCGCCTACCAGGTATGCGTAAATCGGGTTTAACGAAGGAAGATAAGACTGAGTTATATCCACGGTTATCTCATGGCCACGTCGTACATAATGCTTGACCTTTGATATCAAGTGGGCGTCGCTGTGAGGTGCAAACAGCATCACCGATACCGGTACTCTGTCGAACTCTGGTATGTGGGTGCGCAAGAGTGTGCACCCCAAGCTGCACGGCTACCTTTGACCGATCAAGCAACGTAAATTCCATGATTAGACCGAGAACAAAGCCGAGTCTCTAAGGAACTCAGCTCGATCACAATCAACTGCAGCTGCATCGAAACGATCGAACTCGGATCGAAGAGAGAGATCCCTTTGCGATACAAACCTTTCGATTCAAAATACCTCTCCCATGCACTCTCCTACAAGAAGTATTCTTAGATTTGATTTGGAACAAAGATCAAACGGAGATGTTGCTTCTAAGATATTTCTCATGGTGGTCAACATTTGTAGAGAATATATAATTGCCTTGTGTTCCAGTATTAAATAATTTTTATAAATATTTTAATAATTCATGTATGTGTATGTGTGTATGTCTCAATTTATATAGGTACTTCATAATTGAATTGTTATCTTGTATTGTGTAAGTTATTTTAATTATTAAGTTTAATGACTCGCGTTATCAATATAATGTATCATTATTAATTATAAGTAAAATTGCAACATAGAATTATAGCATAAATGATTTTTGATAAATAGCACAAATAACAAAAAATATTTATAGTAAATTTATTCTCGCTACATTTCGTGTTACTGAAATTAATAACAATTGAAATCAATAACAATTCAAGTAAAAAAACGTTGAGTTGACTTATGATAGTTTTCATTCGTAAATCTCGGGAAGAATAAAACATGTCATCACTCACATACTAATTTCGCATTCGATAAAACTTCTTTGTCTACTGCACATTGGTTTCCGGATTTCCGGTGCTAAAGGGATAGTTTGCCAAGATCAGCATCGATTTGCGATAATCTTTAAGGATCGAGGTTTCGATAAAATCTAATCCTTGTATTGTCGGTCATGATAGCTATCTGACCAAGAGGGACGGCTCGGTGGCGGAAATAGCGTAACCGAGAACTACATAAGAAGACGACGACGTCGGTAGAGACAGGACGGGCATCATTGTGACAAATCCGAAAGCTGCGATTTCTCAGCAATCCTAGAGATGCAATCGCGAGAAATGCAATCAAATTGCAACTTAGACAAGAATATTGGGTATTTCCGACAGAATTTTACGCGATAAATCCTTAATGGATACGTATACTTCACAAGCTTAGTAAAATAAAAAAAATTGCGATTAAATAGAATAATAAGCAAAAATATTGGAAATTCTCTGACTGAATTATTGGAACTCTTTTGGATAAATAATAATGCATTAATTAGGTCAGCGAGAATTAATACTAAAACTATTGTACAAATTATTTTCTTATATCTACTATTTACACAATATATTTAAAATATAGTCATAAACACACACACACACACACATAAATAAGTAATTGCAAAAAGTATTTTGAATTACGATCTTCTAAAATATATAAATATACATTTAAAAATACATACATGTTTTTTTATTGTAGTTATACTTTATAAGTTTAATTTAACAAAGTGTTTTACAATTTAATGTTCAAGCATTAAATAAAATGTAAATTTTATTTACACACACTAACTTCTAATTTCGCTAATTTCAAAAACTTTTGTTGCCTATTCTATGTAAATTTTCGCGATAATTATGTGAAAACCTTTAAATACATAGTTATTTCTTTAAATATCTGTATAAGGACTACAGTATTATTTGAAGTTGATTGCACTCTTTTAAATAAACGAAGATTTCCAATGTATTTCAGATTACATCTTGTCTCGTTAACAGTGTGCCAGTTGCGCTCTGATGGTGCAAAATCGGGCGAATTGAGGCAATCAGGTACGTCACGTGGGATTTTGCAGAGTCGTACGTGTGGAGGACACAACTCCCACGAGACTTTTTGTGTATCCGGTTTGCTCGAGAAACGTGAGGCTCTTTTTGCTACAAGATTACATACGCGCCACATAGAAGAAGGCATATCGAAAATATGAACTAGATTATGACCGACAAACTTAATGAAATTATCTTTCTCTTTATATTTAATGATATTGAATTAAATTGAGCAATACAGGGTGTTTCTGAAATAACGCCCACTAATCATATAGCGCTTTTCCTAATAAAAAACTGAATCGAAAAGTCCTCTATCATTTTGCAATTTTCCCAATATTTTTTTTAGTTACTCACTAAGCAAAATATCTAAAATCGACATATAAAACAACTTTTAAGATATCTTTAAGAGTTCTTTAAGAAACATCTTCAAAATGTTTCACAAAGAGTACTAAAATATACCTTAAAATCTTAATAAACAACTTTTAAGATATCTTTAAGAGTTCTTTAAGAAACATCTTCAAAATGTTTCACAAAGAGCACTAAAATATACCTTAAAATCTTAAATTTTATCCGTTTATTCAGCAACCTTTAGAAATTAATATCTCGTTAACTATTGCGAAAATTGCAAAATGGTAGAGAACTTTTCGATTCAGTTTTTTATTAGAAATAGCACTATATGATTAGTGAGCGTTATTTGAGAAACACCCTGTATAAGGTGTTCTAAAGTTTCTCTTCTATACATACAGCGCGAAACAATAGCAAACCAAAGTTATGATATTTATCCAACGGGTGCAATTTAATTCATAAGCTTAATTGCTTGTAGAAATAACATGTACAATCGAAGAAGTGTTTGATTATAACAGAAATTAATTACAAGCTTTTAATATCGTGGATTTTTCATTCAAAAATTGTCGTCTTACGATAGGACTTTAGATGTAATATTAGAAATTGTAAACCTGTTATTACAATTGTGATTTATTTCTTAATCAATATTAATAAAATTATGTTTATTATATTAGTAAACAAAATTTTTGTTCAACCAAAGTTTATAAAACGATTCATTTATTCAAAGAAAGAGTGGTATGCATCTATCTTTTATAAATGCAAGCATTTGTTTTATGATATTTACGTATTATCTCTGATAACTGTATGCATATTTAACATGCATGATTACAAGAAATATATTTATATTATAAATTCTTTTAACATAAAATATTGATAAAAGTAAAATGTAGCCGTAGTTACTATGCGGCACTTCATCAGAAACATCCGCTACCATGGTAACTAATTTAAAAGCACCCTATAGGTACTCGTATGTAAATTCTGGGTTCCCAATACGCATTTGTTGGCTGGATAGTATCGCGATATACTTTTATCTGTTCGTCATTGATATTCCAACCACGTAAAAGATGGCTTCCTCCCACGGGATAATATCCCTCGCAAGGATCCGCTTGCAGCGCTCTGTTCCGGCCGCTTTCCACTCTGTTTCCTTATACGATAGCCTGCTCCTGTCTATTCGTGCGCTTCGTCGTGCACGAATAGCAGGTCCAGCCTACAGCCGATAAGATTCCTATTTGTCGCTGGACTTATTGCGATAAACCGCTCGATCGTTTTGCCGTTCGAGCAATAAGTTCGCAATTGCCCGGAATCGATAACGCTTGATGTTACCGATCTCGCACAATCAAATATCGTCTCGATAAGCTTCCGTACGATCGTTTCCACAGATTCGTTTCTACGGACGCTCATTCTACAAACCATGTTTGGGACAAAGCAGAACAAAGTACGGTGCGGTGAGTGCTGAGAAATGGCTAGGAACGGTGCGGACATTTGAGAGTTTAATTTAGCGGTCAGCTCAGGATCCAGAAAATATGGCGGTCACAATTTTTCCTTGGCTTTTATCGGGATTTTTATTGCCGTTTGCAATATGTACCCTTATATACCTTTATTGGTATCAACCTAAAGCCTCTGAACTTCTATAGGGGACGAAATATAAATCGCTTTATCATGTTATTTCAATAAAAACAGTAATTAATGTTGCAAGCAATTGATTATGCAATTAAGTATTTACTACCATTATTATCTTTTATCCTTTCTTTTTCAGTCTTTAATAATATTAATGTTTTTGAAAACGAGCTGTTGTATGCTGAAGAATAATCAAAATCCCAATTCAATACTCTAACGCAATTGATTGAATTATTTTCGAAACTAATCGATAGAGATTATCATAAAGCCAATGCAGGTTGAAATAGTCAATAGAATATGTTCTTAAAACGCAAAATTAAAAAAAATGTGAAAAAAAACATTGTAAGCACTATTTAAATAGTGCTTACAATTTTTTTTCACAGTTTAAAAATAACATCGATACTATCGTTTTCAAGTTAAAGTGATTCAATTGCATTATAAAGATTCAAGCGTCGCAACTGGCACAATGATTTTCAGGAAGGGAAATAGCACGTTTCGTAAGATACAAACATACCGGACTGATCCCAGAAAATCCCGTCGTGTTTCCTCCAATATACGCGCGCGTTTCGATTTCTGGACTACCGGGAAAATTAATGGCAAGACTCCCCACAATCAGTATAGCGAAGCGAATAATCCAAATTGCTAGCAGCCAGTTAGTTAGTCGACGCTCCCACTAATCTTGATGATATTAATTTCGTATGCGTGTGGGCACGCGTACGTACATCCTTGTTGTAGCCTGCTGCAAGGATCCTGTGAGCAAGTAATGCGAGTAAGCGTTAAGGTGGACCTGCTGGTGGGATCGTGTGATGATCAAGTGTACGGTATAATAAACGGATCTGTCGACGTCAACGCCAGAAGGGACCAGGAAGCAGGTGTCCCGTTCGTCCTGCGAGGTCTAGGATGGAGCGACTGAAGTTAAGATGTCCAAGATAACTGCACGTTAATCGCGTCTTTAATATTTCGTTACAAGATCGATAAAATAAGAAGAAACTATATAAAATAAAAAATAGATCCCTCGATATATTTATTTCATAAATAATGTTAATAAAAATTAAGAAAATTGGCTTAATAAAAATCCTGTTAAATAATTAACTTATTTAAAAAGGCTAAGCAATATGTAATATTTCTAATTATTGTATATAGATATTTTAAAAATTCATCATTTTGAAAATGTTATAAAAAAACTGTGTCACTTTAAAATTATAATATATTAAAGTCCAATAAAATTACATTAAAATCTTATTTTAATGTAATTTTATACTAAAACAAGGTCATTTATATACATAATAAAACTTCATAATAAAATTGGGTTATAACTGGATTTCTTAAATGTAATTCTACGCTATTGCAATAATACCTATATATAATACAGAAAACGAATTATTGAATAATAAAAAAAATATTTATGTCTGTTAAAAAATATCGTAAAGTTTTTTTGGTAACTTAAATATTACAAGATAATCAATAAAATAATCATTAAATTCGATGAGTTAAACAAATACACAATATATATATATTAACCACAATGAGAAAGTTTATTTGTGTCTTCTATTTTGCTTTAAATATATACACGTACAAATACGGTTTGATGTATATCGGAACATTGCAAAATAATGCATATTATGTTCTGCTTATTATTATACCTGCCGTAAAAGGTATGAACCATTTATAGTATAATAAACGAATCAGTCTCCGTCAACGCTGTAGAAGAGTGCCGAGAAACAGGTGTCCTGTCTACGATGTCGCGCGTAAATAAATGATGCAGTTCGTTCATTCTGGAGACCAAGTTTCGTAATATTTTCTTGACGCTACGTTTTAGGATAAACAGCATTGTTTATAAAATCAATCGACTGTGAATTCTAAAGAATATCGTATTTATAAATTTAATGAGAATATCTTATGTCACATTGTGTTCATAATTGATATAAGTAATAAAGAAATCATAAGGAATAAAATATTAAAAAATTAACAGTAATGAATAATAAAATGCCAAAATTAAAATCAAAGTATTAAATATTTTTTAAAAATCAAGTAAGAAAACGGAATAACTTGTTAAACGTGCAATTATTATATTGTGAGCAATATATTAAATATATCGAAAATCCAGCATTTTATTAAAAAATTCAGACTTGACATGTATCGCGATCGTATTAAAGTGATGGTCAATATTATATCATTTTTATATCATTTTATATCATAAAATGTCAATTTTATATCATTTTTGTAACGTTTCAAAATATTATTAATTTTTATCTCGAAACAATCATTCATTTCTGTGATATTACGTGAATGATCCCGTCAATCAAATCATCAAATTGTGCAATAAATGCTTGAATCATGCAATCATATATGGTCAGTTATATATTCTACGTATATTATGATATTAGGTACATCTAAATCACGTATCCGTATAGCCACACACTCCGAGTAATAATTATCACTTAGAGATTGCATGGACAGAGACAAAGCTTAGATACATGCTGGATGTCTCGGCGCAGACATTTGTTATCCCACCTGTCACTTGACTCACGTCGCGACTCCTATCTGGCTCGTCTATCACCAGGATAGATATCTCGATTATGCTCCCTGAATGCAGCTCATGTATGCGGGTAGGTTTATGAGGCAAACGCGTACGTGTGGATTTCGGTCACACCGTGTGCGAAAGATCAATGGATCTATTCTATTTTGAATCTGTCTCTATGCAAAGGGTATATATAACTCTTGAGAAAGTATATAACTCATTGTCACTTGACTCACTTATTCATTATAAACTGACAACTCACAGAAAGTTGGAATTCGAGCAAACCTAAAGTGGAGTCTTGATTGCAATTAAAAAATATATTTTATGGACGATGAATTTAAAAATATATGACAAATTTTTCTGTATAAAAAAATATTTTAACTTTCTGGAAGGATGGGCCACTTGCACCACTATAATGCTTCCCATTAACCGATTATTTGGGACAAAATGCCACAGTAGTTTCTCTCAAAACAATCTCTTAGGATGAAATATAGCTATTATAATAGCTCCTTTCTATACCTTGATTGCGTTTCATTATTCACTGCAAGTGTTGAAAATTTATGATGAACATATACTACAAATTTGCACTGACAGTGAATATCGGAATATAACCGTAGATTATTAGGTAGTCCCTAATTGTTTTGATCTATACTTGTTTTGAAGTTTTTTAGTCGCGGCTTTTTAGTCGCATTCCGCGGTTGAACTGTGCGATTAGATAAAGAATTGAGAAGGCATTTTTGGACACACATATGAAAAAAATGTTTAGAAATATGCTGATGAGTGTGCGAGTAAATGTTACAATCATATATATAAAATAAATATTGATAATATTACTTTATTCTTACAATCGTTGTTTTCTCCCTTTATTAACTATCTTATTTATACATTGCTAATTTTTCTTTTAAAACGACAAATTCTTTGCAAGTTTTTCCGCAGTTAATCTTTCTTCTTTATAGTCATTTTTAATAATTATATTATTATCTTTGCGATACAGTATTATATTTTGTCACAAAATGAATATTGTATCGCAATAATAATAATAATATAATTAATAAAAATATATAATATAACAAATGTGACAATACATTCTACAAATTAATTTTGTCAACTTTCGAGAAATTTCTCTACGGTCACTATTGTTGCTTAATTACATACATATATACTCATCGTTCTCGTAGATATACGAGAATTGTAATCAAGATGAACGAAATTAGTTTCTAGGGCAACATCATTTTCCATATTCTTTTCGCTATATTCTCATTCTCGGAACGATAATTGTGTGCTTGGAATTTAACGCGAGAAAAGAAGATAGCAACTCCATATCCGAGTGCGCAATTGGTCGGCATCGAGAGAGGTCAGCCAGACGACGGATAAGCACCAATTATTAGAGTTACCAGGACGTGTATCGTTCGTTATCCGATTAAGGTGGCTGAAAAGAAATCCGATAGGAATCCGATGAGGCTCGCCGGTCGGAGGTAAAGCCATTACCGCTGCGCGGCATCGAGAAACGTACGAACGTTGCTACTGGTGCAAGAATGTTTCAGTATTGGTACAGTAAAGTGCAATAATAGCGTTCAGTAGAAGCATTTTTAACATCCTGTCGAGTTTTTCCTCTAATGTCCAACATTATGATATACGTATGTTCAAGAAATTTAATACGCCTCTAATGATATATCCCTCACACCCCATGTCAAAACAAACTCAAGCGGAAGGTATGCAGTTATTTATTTTGATCATATGATAAGAAGAAAAAGATAATTGTTTATAAAAATTTTTAACAACTTAATATATTCCTATATGAAATATTTCTCTAATTTTCCGATAAGAAGACAATAGCAATTATATAAATTATTTTAAATTTTACATAAAATGTTTAAATCGTCATGTCAATAAGTAATATACTTTTACCATTAGATTCACATTAAAATCTATAGATATTAGCAGATTTCGAATTTGTCAAACCTGTTCGTAAAATATAACAAGAAAAAACAATCACATCATATAATTACCTCGCTCAAATAAATATTTAGAAACATTATAATGATGTAATTATTGTATATCTATACGTATAAGCGCGTATAGCATTTATATCTTACAAATGGCATAATTAATCTGCGAATGAATATAGATATACTGTCTTATAGCGCCATAGCTAGATTACAGAGTATGCAAAACAGTAATACAAGGAAGTTGAGTTAGAAGCATAACACGATTCAGCGTACAAATTACACAAAGTACAGTCGTTAACTTGACAAATGTAAATGTTAATGATAACGTGCAAGTCAAAAAATATTCGACTTAACGTTATTTATTTTACGCGATTCAGATGAGATTGATATGATTTTATTCTCAAACGTGTAGGTATTATCAATTACGTATTATTTAAAAATATCGTATATCTTGTATAGCATTTAAAGAATACAAAAAAACCATCAATAGAAAAAGAGTATAATAATTTAAAAAATAGTAATTTCATTAATATAATAATTCGATATACATTTTGATGCTACTTAAGCGTATCAATCGCAGCATCTACAAAAGTATACATATAGTTCACATTATATTCCATGTATAGTAGGAACGGTGAAATAAGTATACGATAACATTACACGTTGTATAATCGATTCACGCTCACAAAGCTTTCGCCGCAAAGCTTTGGGATAATTGCTTGCTAAAGTCCCGCTGCCGTTCGAGCGTGCTTCAGTTTCGATAGAACGATGTTAAGGGCACGTTTTCTATCGGCGAAATTTGTAGCCCACTTCCTTGCGTCTTCCGCTTTTGTGGTTCCGACGTTTTCCTACGTTCTGTGCTTTAAGCAACTTCCATCATACCGTACTGGCATCGAAAAGTCGCTCCGAGAAAAGCCGGTCAGAAAAGCAAAGCGCAGACAAGAGCGTGCTTTGCTTCTGATTCCTCTACAACATCTAGTAGCATTGATTTCAGACCAGAAAGACGTTTATTGTTCGTTTCTTTGAGAGTTGGACAGATTGTAGATACCAAAAAATAAAGAAAAATATTGTAGAAGTAAAGATAACTTTATGTATACATTTTTTAGAGGACAAAAAGAATTTTAAGATAATTTTCAATGTGTACAAAGAATATAATTAGTAAATATGAAATTATAAAAATTATCGCCTTTTAAATATTAAATGATATTAAAATTGTTTTTCACAACAATACATAATTGCTCTAAGAATATAAATCATATCTCAGATCTAACGTTAACTAAGAATTTTTTATTTTACAATGAGTTTACTAATTTATGATTATTATGACGGTAATGTAATAAGATAATGTATTTTGTTGAGCCGTGATTCTGCATAATATTTATCTCTTAACACGTAACTTTCTTACGCTATGCCAGTTTAATTAGTGCGATGAATGGGCGAAATTTATTACGGCCGGAAATAGTAGGTTAGGTAATTCAGTGTAATCTTACGCTGAAAATGCGACTAAGAGTTAAATAATTTGTAACATTTGATATTCCTTAATAATATTTTTTTATTCGGAGTTACTCTGTATTTTGTCTCCATTTTGGCAATTATATTAATGATTTGATGTAAATTAATTTTCATACATATAATTTTTCAATAATCATAAAGTTTTTTATACAATGCGGTTATAAAATTTTTATATATACTTTACCTTCAATATTAATCAAAAAGAAGCATACAAGCCAACGCAAGGTCTTTTTGCGAAAACAATCTTTATGAAATTCGTTTCAATCATTATCTTATACTTTCTTTCAATCTTGAAAATAATTCTAGGTTGAAAAAGTTAAATGCCTGTCCGCTTAACAATGTGCAACGTGATTCCTTAATGAACGTTTCAAGGTTTTCATGACATTTCACAATTTTAAATAATCGGTCTTATAAAAGAGGAAAAAAGACATTGAACATCATTGCTTAAAGGTGTAAAGATAGACGGAGAAAGTGCGAATTCTCGTCAATGTTAATACAAAAGCAAAGAAGCTCGTGAGAAAATAGCGTTTATTTCATTTTAAAGAAAGAACGCGAGAAAAGAAAAGAAGAAAATAGAGAAAAGGGCGAATAAGGAGTGGTTGCTTTCTCTTTATTTTCCCTAAACGCAAAACCGCGCTAGTAAAAGAAAAGAAAGACGGTTATAAATCGTAACCTTGCATGAATGCGTGAAGGCCTTTGCGGTACGGTAGTAAAACGAGCCTTCCCCTTCAACCTTTAGATCGTATTCTTCTTTCCCGTTTCTTTTCTTTTCTTCTTAGTCTTGTTCCTCACCTATCCTAGAAGCATTGATCCTTGAACTTATAGAAACGGCAAATCGACAAATGTCTCTCTCTTCATACGTTTTGATATTTTTCAAGATATCACTGAATGAATAAAATAATATTACATATTTTTTTACTATTTATACATAAATTATATTACATTTATTACATTTTTGTTACTTTTCCTTTATGATATACAGAATGTGTATTTAAAAAAGAAATATTACCTTTTCTAATAATTATACACACGGTTATATTGCATAAAGTATTATTAATAATATTTTGTTAATATTTCCGTATTAATAATATTTCAAATTTAGAAAATAATTATTATCTCAAGCATCTTATGACAATACCGTGCACTTATCCCCCATTCCCGATGGTAAATGTAAGTAAGCAAAAAGATATCGGATTACACGACTAGACAGCTCGAGTGCTTCGGGTGTTTGCAATAGCACCCCGAAGTGTGCCGACCGAAAAGCAAGGGCAAAATGGGCGAGGGTGGCCAAGCGGAAAAACGGAGGGAGCGAGCTGCCTCGCGAATTTGTTAGAAGCACATGCAGCGTGACTGTTTCACTCTACCCCTGAAACTTATTCCCAGAGGGAGGACCACGATGAAACGAGCAAACACCACGGGAAAGCCGCGGACGGTTATTGCGCTTTTCGGACGCGCTGCATTTATCAGCCTCAGAATCAACTTTTTATTTTCTCTTAATTCATTCGTCGTACAAAAATAACTACTTTTGTTTCTACATTCCATAATTAAATTCTTTTTTAAAGTCAAGTTTTTAAATTGTCAAAAGATTTTACAATAAAATATGAAAGGACAATACAATTTTATAGAAAATAATATAATATTTTATAATTATATATAAAACATTGCACATATATTTAATCTGTATATATAATAATACATCCATAAAATAGTTAAGTTAAAATAAAAAATGTGTTTATATATATATATATTACTTTTCCTTTAAAGTTATTTAAAACTTTCATATTTAATATAGGCTAAAGACAAATTAAAAAAAAATAAAATTCGAAATCCTATTCCTACTGATTTTTCAAGTCTTCGCAATAATTGAAAAAAATTATAGAGAACATAAATAATAAAATTAAGTATACTACTAGATCATACGAGCAAAATGGTCCTTGTGCATCGCAAAAGTGTCGACGTTGCGTTCCTGGAGTAAAATTGCCATTTCTTTCGCGACCGTAGAGAATAACGAGCCTGCGGACGCAAAAAACAGTAAAGACACGGTAATGTCTGGGGTGGACCAAGAGCTGGGGTGGACTGAGAGCTGGGGAGATCTCGAGCGAAGGAGAGACAGGATTCTGCACAGAGAGAACGGTGGAAGAAGGATGGCAGAAGGATGTGCCGTGAAAGTGGCAGAAAGGCACAAAGGAAGAAAACTGGGCCGAGGGCACAAAGGGATGGTGCAATCAGCTCGCTGCGGTTGACGAACGTGACTTTGGTTTCTTGCTTTTGATAGATAGGAAAGAGGAAACGATTTTTCTCTAACGAGATGTTACAGATTACAAATCCTTCATGATCTACAGAAAAATCTTACGCGTGAATAAGTTTAAAATTTAATAAGATTACGTAGTATTCAGATTACTCAAAGTGAATCGCATTGTTGTTTGATGAATGGATTTCATGTATAAATATACACTATATCACTATATGTGCAAATTTTAAAAGACAAAATAATTAAATAGTTCCAAGAATTCATTCTGAGTACTCGTAATTTTATTTACAAAAATGAACAAACTGATTTAAGAATGTCAATGGACAATGCGACTTAAAAATGTTAAATATACTTTATGCCAACATAATGTAACAGTTGTAAAAGTTTGGAAACTAAACTTTTTATACGCATCTCGAGTTATTCGAGACATATAACATATTTTTGTCGAGCATAAAAAAGTGTTCTAATGATAAATTCTCTTGCTTCTTTTTTAGGAAACTTTTTAAGAAGTAATTAAAAAGTATGTTCAAAAACATTGTTCTTTTTTCAATAAAATGTATTAATTTAAATTTACCGACACGAAATCTATTCATCTTTCTTCATCGTTTAATTTTCTCATTAATACTTGCAGTCTGTCCTCTATTGACTTTCAAAGCATTTAATTTAAATTAAAATTCGAATTTTCAATTCAAATTTTTTATAATGTGCAGTGCGATGGTGTAATTTATATAACTGGATATTAATATGATATGATTTCATTTTAACGGTTTTTACGTTACAATGATTACATTTTCTTATAATACATATTGTATATGTTCTCTGTTTTATAATTAAGCATCGACACCATTATACATATGTTAACGTAGATAATAAAATTGTTTCATAACCCATTTTGTATAAAATTTATTTTCTAAAATTTTCTTCATTCATACAATAACGAAATATATTTTTATAATTACCTATTTCTCGGAAATTTTTATTTTTAATATTAAAATAATTCTCTCGTAATATTTAAATTTTCTCGAAGAAAGAGTTTCGTATTTGTAAAAGAATACGATAACGTGACATAAGTTTTACGAAACCAGCCGGTACAAGATACATATGCAGCATTCCGTTTTATGTCGCAGAAAGAAATTTTAGACGGTAAAGTTAGGTGCCTCATCCTGCGTATTACACGCTGGAAATGTAATCTCTTCTCGCTATCCTCATGTCATGAGTTTTGTAAGAGATTCACAACAACTCTGTACACTTTTGTACCTATATACGCACATAAATGCTTGCACAAGTGTATATGATGAGACGCAGGCGTTTTCGATTTATATACATGCTCCTGTGTGCGAATTCGCACATATATACAATATATTTCGTACAGCCTTTGGCTCGGAGCTATTCGAAAGCTTTATTCGAAGAGACTCGCTTTTAACCCGCCTACGGAAACCCGACGCCGGAGAAGCGCGATGGAATGTTGAAGCTCATATTACCAGCGCGTTTTCGATGCCAGTTTCGACGCAGTTGATCAGGAAAATGGAAAACGGATCCGATCACTCGTACAAGGTTACTAGGAGAAAATTTGAATTTTGAATTGTGGTATAACCTCGCTGATGTTGCGTAAATTTGCCGCCATTAGCGATAGCGGATGCATTAAATGAGGCTGTTACTGAATGTGATAATTATGCGGCGATAAATTTCATACGAGCGCGAATATTCATCGAGTATCTATTATATGTAGTTTTACAAGCTTTTTGTTCTTCCCATTACAAAGAAAAAAAGTTAATTATAATAATAAATAAAGCTTTTTGCAAAAATTGAACTAAAATCGAGCTAATAAAAGACAGCGATAACTATTGTTTAGTAACAAAGCTTTAAAAAGGTATCCGAGTTATTAAATCTGGAAAAGTCATATTATTAGAATCGGTAAATGGAAATGATTTATATACGATATATATTTATTTTATATGCATTCTGTTATGAGCAATCGTTGATATGGCACATGTAAATAAGAAGCAAATTCATATTTTAATTTTCTCGAGCAAATTTAATATTTAACCTGTTAATTAATTAGGCCAGTTGTCCGAGATTTTCAGCAGTACGATGGCAAATGATAATTGGATATGGACGGGATCCGCGTGAGTGAGCATTTGTTTTAAATTACTTGCCTTTCCGTGATGCATATTTAAATAACCTGCAGTCCGTATCATGTAGATTTGCGCTAATTTATATCATGACTGTTTCACATTAAAATAATTATATCGATTGGACAACGATCGGCAAGGTTGAATGACAATTAATAAATTGATTTTGACGTACGCTGTTATATTAATTTGTATATGAGCAAACGGATATGAACATATTTAAGCTTTTACCGTAAAAATTGTATCACTAGTAATTGTACGCGCGCGTTAATATATTATTTAATTTAGCTCCATCCCACAATGAACAATTATCATGATATAATTATACAAAAGCTTTTTTTTTGCATTTACATTTTTGTATAATTTGGCTTCATTATTTCGCAAAATGAGATAATAAATTGCAATTATATTAAATAGTTTTATAAAAATTGCTTTGTATTTTAATATTCTAATAATCTGAATCTAAAAAATTTACAATTATTTCAATGTGCACTTTAATTAAAGATTTGCTTATATCTATTATTTTATTATATTAAAATAATAATTCTAAAATAATCTATACAGACATATATACATACAATAATAAGCATTATTTAAAAATTAACTAAAAATTCATCAAACTGTTATTATGTGTATGTCGCGCCATTTCAATTGAAGGATCATTAAAACTTTATTCTATTACGGTGATAATTGAGTTTTCGAGCTTTGGAGTTTCCGACATGTCGATAGATCATGTTAAGAATACAATTTAATTTTCTGTAACATATGTTAGTTTCGACTGCTGTTTTATTTATTGACTGTGCATTTTTTACGAACCTACGTTCTTTTTAATAAAGAAAAACACTTCTTCGCTGAAAAGAAACAAAGAAGAAATATTAGATGTTAAACTTAATTCCTGCCGTTTTTTGTCTCCAAAATTGATTTGTTTCGAAGGGAAGATGAATGAATACCTTAATCAAAGTAATTTCCTCCATTTTCTACTTTATTACTAATTAATAATACTTTATTAATAATACTTTGATTAAGATATTTCCCTTCGAAACAAATCAATTTTGGAGACGAAAAACGGCAGGAATTAAGTTTAATACCTAGAGGCGGAAATTAACAAAGGTTACATGAAAAGATATGAGAACAATAGCTGTTCAGGCTTCAAAAAATAAGGAGCGCAAGTAATTTTTGTTTCTTTTGAACCTTTCTTAATTTATTAAATTTTTTTGTATAAAAAATATAAATTTTCATTTTATATTTTTATACAAGAGTTATATTTTTATACAAGAAAGAGAGATAATCAAAGAGAGACTGGCTTAGCCGATGTATTAAAGCCGACTCTGAAAAATGAGACCGAAAAGATGTAAAGTATTACATGAAAAAAAGTTGCAGAGCAAGATCTCTGTAATAAAGCATAAACGCAGCAGATGGCAAACAAAATGCGTGAAAACAACGATGGATAACGCTCGCAAACAGAAAGAAGAATGCGCATTACAGAGCAATAGACAGACTGACACAAAACAGCAGGAATGGCCGTGAAGAGGAAACAAGGGATAATAGAGAGGAAAATTCATTTTTGCTCATGCCAAAGGGAACGACCAGAGCAGGCAAGCGAAGACAATCTCAAATCTATGAAGAGAAGAGACGAAGGCCGTGAACAATGACGATATTAACGTCCTTCAACAAAAGCAAGAGAGATGGGATACGAGGATTCTTTTGTCAGGATGAGAAAACGTAAAGTGGATCAGCAAAAGAGTGTCTGAAAGCGTGGAAAATGAACGAACAAAAATACTAAGAATGGTCAAAATAATAAACTTTCGACATACGCTATATGACATTAAAGATGGACTGTACTTAATTAATCCTTGTCATTCCGTGACTTAAGTCCTAAAATTATATACGGACGAGTATTCATCTTTACTCTTATGACTATAATAGCCGAGAAAATAATTTCTAGTTCAATTATAGAAATACATATGTGTGTTACCTCATATTATTTGGATTAAATATCATTTAATCCTAATAATATATATGGATTATCTAAATAATACTTAATCCGAATAATGAGACAATATTAAATTCATTTAATATTATCCTACCATTAGTAGAATTAAAAAATATAATATAATTGGAATTTTCTCTCAGTAATATTATTATATCTTTTTGTAACTCTTACTCTTTTCTGATATTTGAAAAATAACGTAACACGAGCAATACTAATGTTTTATTATTAAACAGTACGATATCCGTACATATTAATTTAGATTTCATAGCAGAAAAATGGAAGGTTAAAAAATGGAAGAAAAGGGAACACGTGATAAAGAATGATATAAATTACAAACAGAGCGAATCTGGAACTGCAAATGAAAAGAAGGAAAATAGAGGAATCATACGGATATTCCGTTTTATAGAGAATTTAATTAAACGTTCAGCCAATATCTACATATATGCGCATGTTCAGACGCGTCTGATGTCATTCACTTTGGCACATTTCTCACTTCAATGCGACGAATTCAGTAGATGCGCGCGGCTTTAGAGTCTATCTTGCGTGCATTCTCTGCATTCACATTGTCATTCTTGCCGAGTATTTCGTGTATATTATCCAGCTATGCAATACCTCGATCGAGCATTTACCAAGTCATTTGGGAGTGCAAGTTTCAACGAGGCGTCTGAAATATAGATCCATGTGCAACGTCATGTAATCACGACAAGAACTTTGTGTTAACAATCTAACTTAGCAAAATTTACTTTATCGATATTGATATTCACGAAACTTATATCATTTCTAATATTAGAGGTTGCATCACTCAGATCGACGATTTCTAAATATGTTTTTGATGGTCCGATCTCTATTTTGAGATATTTTTAATAAGTTTAAAATGCATTTTTTAAATAATTAATTGAAATGTTATAATCAATAACTTTCAAATTATATAAATAATTATGAATAAAACTTTTCATGATTTAAATTTCTTGAATTCAATTAATAAAAACTCTTTGTTGATTTAAATTAAAACGGATTTTGCTTCTTTCAATTTTTTATTTATTCTATAATCACACATCATTATTTTTATAAATTGCAGTATTCGACATTTACTATATCCACAAATACTTATTCAGTCTATCAGAGTATATTTAATCATCCGATCAGAATTACAAAGCATGTTATTAATCGAGTGAGTGGCAGATGTAATTAGGTGTTCAATTTTATGACGTACACTTAAATGTAGGTTTTCATCTCAAGAGACGGAACTCGATCATGGAAACATGCGAGTTTCTTCAAGTTTGATCTCAAATTTTGAATAATGTTAATATATGTGTACATACATACGTATATGTATATAATGTCTCAAGATTTATCGAATAAATTGAGGGAGCATATTCTATAAATGAAAATAAGAAAAAAATATAATATGACGTTTGGCTAAAAGTGCTTTATTGCAATGCTATGAACAAATATTGAAACGGAACATGAAATAGGAAATAACAGATTTTTCATTGCGCAGAATATGAAAGTGTACATTTCGTGTACGGAAAGGTCGAACGTTTATCTCGTGTGTATATTCTCACATCATATTTATTATCTTTGAACAATTCAGTATCATTTCGATCTATGCGTGAATATGATATTCGTTCAGTCCTGAGACAATACTATGCTACACTCGAAAAGAATAGCTGTTAGATTTTCGTCCTCGGGAAATAGTAGTTGCCATCACAATGCTAACATTCTACCAAAATGCTACCAAAATGTTCTATTATAATATTTGTGTACAACTTTGCAATAAAACATTTCTAGTCAAACTTTACATAACACTTTTTCCTCATTTCTACTTGTAAAATACGCTCCCACAGTTTGTCCATTAAATCCTAAAACACTCTGTATTCTTCCGAAAGTAGAAATTTTAAGCTTCGAAATTCTTTTTTAAATTTAGATTTCGTTGATTTTTAACAAAAATGTTTTAATTTTGAAATTAATAACGCTACGAAAATTTGTTCCGACCCAAAACATGTATGTATATATGTATAATGTATGTGTGCGTATGTAGCAACATATATATGTATAATATATAGAATTTTCAGTCTCGCGAGCGATCCGAAAGCCATAGGAAACAACTTTACAGTCCATCCATGCCATCAGAGCACCGTAATCTCGTGAATTGTCTATCCAATCGAGAATTCGATGTACATCGCGAGATTTCGACAATGCTTCGCGTGGGTTCGGCTGCGTGCCGGAAGCAAGGGCCGACGTGAAAATGCTTCCGGAGTCGAACGGAGCCCCGTAGTCGGCGAGCCCGACTTACGAGGTAATTTCGCGGAACAAGTTTTTAGTTCACGACTGGCAGTTACTCTGGGACACGAGTTAAGAAAGTTGCCTCCTCGAATCTCTTCCGGCATACGCGATGGGAGGAGAGTTTCGTCTCTTTCTAACGAGATTACGAAAATTTTTCAAATTTTCTAGAAGTATGCGCTGACGCTTCGGCGTTGATTTTCACGCTAGTCTCTTTCGGAAAGGAAGGGAAAGGAAAGGAAATCGATGAACACCAGTGCCAATTTATACTGCGAACAATATCTCGACAATGAAGCGACGATGCACGTTATGGGAGAAGTTAGGAACGACGAATAGCACGTGCGCACAAATGTTCAGGGAATAAATGTCAGAAAACTTTCTAAATAGACCATAGCTACTTTCTCGTGCTACGGCTTTTATTACGATTATTTGCTCGTAGAATAAAGCGAGTATTAAAAATGACTGTCTTATAAAAATTCTTCGTACAAATTTTTAATAAATTTTAGAAAATTGTCAATGCTTTTTTTTGTTGTTCGAAATAAAATAAATATTGTTAAATAAAAGGATATAGATTTTTAGTTTAAGTTATTACCAAATAACATTTGAAGCTATATTATATTTAGTATATTTAATTTATAATAATAAAACAATTTTTCATAAATTTTATAATGTAGACCATCATTATTATATAAAATTGAGATTATTCTATTATATGATATATTTATCTTCAATAAAATTCGATTCCCAAAGTTAAAGTAGCTTCCATTAAAATTTGTTAAAATCTCGTCGTTCCATTTTCAATTTTTTTCACAAAGTCCAATCTTCCTACGTTAATGTTGCCATTACGAACCTCGAATACGTTTTTCGGACATATGCTTCAAAAGTTCTCACCGACAACCTCATGCTATCTTTTACAAGGTCTTTCTTCTTTTCCATTTCACCTCAATCCCTTCGAGCGATCGATGTCACCTTGTCGAGTACGCTTCTTCTTTGTAACGCAAAGGAACTTTTATGTAACTTCGTCGGGGTACGGTGCAGATGCAACTAAGAAAGTTTAATTACGTGTCTGCACTTTTCTTAAGAGCAAGAATTATAGCTCGCCTGTTTGGCAGAACATTTATGCTCTCTTTGGCCGAAAACGAGCATTTAGGATTAACACAATTACGTCAAAATGAACTTTTTAAACTTTCCAATGAAGTTGAAATATTTACGTCATACTCGAACACTTTTCTGACTTTTACTTATTGACCATATTCAAAAAACTTATGCGGAAGTTATTATCGTCTTCAATTTACAAAAATTAAACTACTTTAACTATTTGCATATTATTGTAATAAATAAGTTTTTTTATTCTTTTATGTAAAAATATAAAAACGAACTTGTATTTTTTTCTACTAATTTAAGGCAATTAAATAAATTAAAAATAATTTTATATTTTAGAAAATTATATAATACGTTTATATAACAACAATAAAAATATGTATTAATCTTATTAAAAATATACAGTATAATAAAACTATATAAAGAAATAATGTTTATGAGAGACGTTGGATATTTCATTATTGACATTTTGTAACAAACAAGCATGACGATTGGTTTAAAATAATTAAAGGAGCTTGGTGGAATATGAAAATTAATTTCAACAGATAGCCGCTATATATGTCCGGCGATAATTAATTTGATAATTTAACGATGAAGAAATTAACGATGATGTAATTAATTTCGAAGATTCGCGTGAGTAATTAATGCTACGACGGGTGTAATGCACACGCGTCGCGTGCAAAACCGACTTCACGCCGAGGTGCGCATTTGGTTCATCCGTTCACATTAGATTATTAGTATCTGATTACTGTTGTAAATTAATTTCCGCGAAATAATACTATTCGATTGGCGGATCATCAGCAAATTCCAATATGCAAAAGTATATCTTCCTCTTGCAACTTGAGTTATCGAGATAAAATCTGCTCTGCGATGAGATTTTTTCATACGATGAGATTATATCTTCTTTTTGTAATGGTCTTCTTTATGCTTTTACGCTTGACTTAATAACCGAACTATAACATGATAAAATATCGATCCTAAGATAAAAATTACATTATGGATTAAATCCTGAATAAAGATTGGCTTTGCTACCAATAAAAGACTATATCATTCAGAGGAAGTTTACAAATTACATATTTGGATTATAACAATTATCTTCGTTTATCTTTAGTGCGTGATGTGTATTTAAAAAAATACTGTTTAATTGTCTTTTAAATTAATTGCTAATTAATATTTTCTACATAATTGTTATTCTCTTTTGTTATTCAAAGAAATATATTTTCAGTATAAAAGTAGATTGATTTCAAGGAAATAATTTCTTATTGCACATAATATGCAATTTAAATGGGACTAAAGCGATGTTTCGCACGTAATTACCACTCTCCTCAGATATTCATTGATTACTCGAGGATTTCGCCTACGATTCAAACAGGAATGAGATCTAATCCGTTTATGATTGCAGACGTTGTAAAACGATGAATGCACAATCATATATGCTCACTACTTTAATATTGGCAATTTGATGTACAAGAGTTTTTTTATTAGATATTATGAATTTCTTTTAATTAGTGAAAGATTAGATTTTATCCTCAGTACAAATTGATTAAAAACTATCATTTGTTGCAAATATTAATCGTCAACATTATAAGTGTCTTAGTAATTAAATTTCGAATATAATTTAGCTTTTCTTCTCTCTCTCTCTCTCTCTCTCTCTCTCTCTCTCTCTCTCTGTTAAAGTAACTTATATAAAAAAATAAAAGTTTTATTAAATTTAATATTATATACTTCTGTAATTCTCAATGACTTTACATTATACTACTGTTTTTCTCTTGTTTGATAATTTATTGTGATATTTTGTAATTTGAAAGAAACGTATCTTGTACGATAATTTATATATACACAAAAAAAGGAATTGAGAAAAAAAGCATAAGAGAAAAAGGAAGAGAGTGAGAAAGGCTAACACTAGTTGTGGTAATGGCGATGGCGATAGGGGGTTACAGAAAGGAGAAGGAACTTGGGAAGGGGTAGACCCGGGAGAATTTTCAAGCACGACGTCGCAATTACATCGGATCAGAGTGGAATATTTCATCCGGCGCCCTTCATCCGACGAAAACGAGAAAGACGAGGTTGTGCAACCAGCCCCTCTGCTTCTATCCTTTCGTTTTCCACCCACACCCACCCTCGTACGGATTATTAACGGGCAATTTGCTGCGTCTGCTGCTGACTGTATTGTCTCTCTATTCTCTGGTCCTCCGTCGGTTGGATGGCAGGCCGTCTTTCCTCTTTCTCGCATCCTTTCCCGTCTTCCGCCCGTATTCAGGCTGTCTCGTCGCCTCCACGTCAAGTGGTTTTCCCTCTCGTTCTTCCTCCAATCGACCTTTCGCCCTTTCCACTATCCTCGTCGCAGCGCTTCATTTTAAGAGCGGTTCGAAGTTCGTTAAGATGGCACGAGCTGCACGAGGTTTCGGTCACTTGGAATCCCTTCGTCTGCAGAACCCTTTTTGTTGTATCTCTTCGAGGACATTTTCCGCTCCGTCTTGGCAGGAAGACAGAAATTGAAATGGGAAAAGTGTAACTGATGCATCCGAGAAAAGCCGTTATTTCAAAGAAAATGATGACAATTGATAGGCGCGAAACACATAACATTTCTAAATTATTGATTTGTAACAAAATTTGTATTACAGTTGTATTTTAATTTATGTATTAGTGATTTGAAGCTGAAACTTTATAAACTCAACTCGTCTTACAGAAAAGTTTTCTTAATAAAACAAGAGCACACTTTTGTTTTCCGAGACATTACATCCAACTAAAAATTCAAAACCTACAAGAAACGTTAAGATAACGAGGAGATTCGCGAAACATAACGTTGAAACTTTACAAAAGACGATGAGTGACCTTATTACCATTAAGCGTAAGTACAGCTTGGTACATTAATGATCCAAGAGCTAAAATAACTCAAAGCAAGTTTTGAGCATATACATTGTAATTATTCTTTTATTACATTTTATAAAAAATATTTTATTCATTATAATGCAAAATATTGTAGCAAAATGTAAAAACTATCCTTTTTTCTATTAAAAGAACGTGACAGTTTTTATCCTAAAAGTTATAATATCCTAAAAGTGAGATAAATATCATTTTTCTTACATCAAAGTATTAATTTATAATAATTTAATATAAAAAGTATACCAAATATAAATTAAAAACGCTACAAAATAAACTTCGACGCTATGGAATACAATGCATTACGTGTTTCGGCCTTATATTTAGGTCCTCTTCAGATATACAAAAGCAGCAAATCAATAAAACTAAGTTATCGACAGCATTGTTAAAAAATAAAAATAAATCTGAAGAGAGCCTAAATATAAGACCGAAACATGTAATGCATTGTATTCCGCAGCGTCGAAGTTTATTTTGTAGCGTTTTTAATTTATATTTGGTATACTTTTTATATTGAATACATTTGCGTTGGCCTAATTGTGAAGAATTCTTTTATTGTTGTTTGACTCGTATTAGCCTTTTACTTCATTATATTGTATCTTGAATATTAAGAGTCCTGTAAATTTTTACTATTTATAATAATTTTATAATATATATATATATTTATCTATCATATAGGTACATTTACTATATAATTTTGTGATTTTGTAATAATTAATAAAATCTAAAGCACATTTTTATTTATATTTATCTTTTAATAACGGAAAGGAGAAAATAGTTCGTCTCTTCAGGCAGAAATATATAGATATACTATTTGCTTTTCTCTTCTTTTCCGCCAAAATGAATGTCAGAAACATCAGAAATAAGTGAATACATTTAAAGGATGTAATATTCGTGTACGTTCAACTCAATATTGCGTTTTTAATATTGTATTATATCTCAAAGAAGATTGCGTCTCCACGTGCTTCATTTGTAAGGAATTTCTCCGCGACCGTGCCTAAGAATGTAACCCAGGTGAGAAGGCCACTAACGATTTCTCCCTCTACCGACAATCATTTCCCGTAGGTAGGTAAACCCCTAAGGAACGAAACTGGTACTCTGGAAACGCTCTGCGGCGTGACACCGGTAGGTACTTGTATTTACGAGATATTCGCCGAGTAATATCGGACCTACGAACTCGCGTGGCGATACACGTGTGCGTAAACCCGAGAAAGGCGAGCAGCCCCTGGCACCACTAGCAGCGCTCCGGTTCCGACTGCAGTCAGTAAGCCAGTTAGGCGGGGTATTTAGGAGGGAATTTGGTGGTCCTGAAGTTGTACATTATACTCCGTCTACCGCGGAGAGAGAAGAGAGTCTGCAGCCGGTGTTACACAGCCCGGCTGCGGACCCAAAATCCACCATTTCCCTGGGGCTGGAATTTGTGGCTCGGTAAATTTAATAAGTCGACAAGCAACACTCTCTCTTGAATCCCACGACACTCGCCACGACACAATTTTGTCAATTGTTCTTCGAGATTTCTTCATTAACCAAGATAAAAATACGGAATTTTTTTCCAATAAATTATAATATTTTTCTACATCGCTAATGATTACAATTAAATTAATGCTAAATTAAAGTTGTATGAAAAATAGTTACTACAAAAAATTAATATTTCATAAGTCATTAATTTGATTAATTAACTCATTTTTTATTGAGTAAATATTTATTTACTGTAAGTAAATGTTTCGTTAGTATTCAAATAAATATTTATTTATTAAAATTTAATACATTTTTTCTCAGCGTGGATTAACACAACTATTATAATGATTTGAAAAATATTGCGGCGTACTAAGTCTTTCTTATCGTTTTTCTTTAATTTTCATTCCAATTTTTTCGTACACATCTAATGTTTTATTATCCTCTTAAGACAAAATTTTGAATTGTAAATTTTTGTCAGAGGCTAAATCAACTGAGAAGACTACAAAGATGAAAAAGGAGAGAAAAAAGATCGACTTGATTTCAAGTAACTTACTTTTCCGTCTCGCCGAGTCGTTCCTGCGAGCTTAGTGCGCCGTTGAGTTTGCTACAAAGAGCGTTGAAGTAACATAGTTCGAGATTCCGTTCGTCACGAGAGTTTGAAATCACTCGCCTGGTATTCGCAGCTCGATGATGTAGTTGGAGATACAATCTTGAAGCAAGGGGAGACTGCGAGTCGACCGTCTTGTTTGCCTCGTCTTCAACGATACGTGAATGGCAGACAATGGCTTTTCGATGATGAAACGAGAAGCGAAACTTGGACGTTCATTGTTTAGTCGACTAACTCGAGAGATAGCACTATATCGATGAAGCAATAGAAGTGCATCTGCACTACAAATTGAACATTAAGACTGTTGTTGACCAATTTATATTACCATGGAATAGACAGGATGTTATTCATCACAACAATAAGCGCCATATGCTTACGATGACCATATTTTCTTAAAAAAATAAAAGACAAAGCTGAAAATTTTAGGGTTTTGTTCCTATACGTTTTCAAACCAATTTGTCACTACCAAGTACATTAAAAAATTCCATTGCACAGTCAGAAAAGAATTTTCCAGTTAGAAAGTAATTTCAAAATAAAGGACAATATTGGAGAACAAAGGACAAAATTGAGTTTTGAAGGAACAAATAAATCTAAAGGACAGCTACCTAAAATAAAGGATTGTCCTTTACAATAAAGGACGTACGGTCACCGTACATATGCTGGAAGTTATATATCATCGAAAATTGATATCTTGAAAATACAAGTCTTCTTATCAAATAACTATATACAAAATGTTAAATCTTAAAACAATCGTCGCTTGTTATTTATATTACATATTTATTTACTGTATTTTATATTATATTTTGATTTTTGTAATATAAACTTTTTCAAAATTAATAATTATCCAATATATTATACCAAGTAAAAAAAATAACATTTATTATTTTTAAAGCTATATAAAAAGCTTTATAAAGAGATTTCGTAGATTGATAGAGTAGAGTAGAGAAAATGGAAAAAGATTTTCTTTTATTGCACAGAAATACGGGTAAGATCAGATCGTTTCAATTAAAGGTCTTTCACGAGAGAGAAAGAGAAATAGAGATCTGCTGTCTCCATTTTTGCCGAGTGAAATGGACCTTCCCACCTCGCACTTTCCTTTACATATTTCACGGTACAACTCACTCGGACACTGACGGAATAAAAGCGCCGGCGCGCGAGGGTTGGTTACGAGCGGTCAAACGTTTGCAGTACCGACAGGAGGGTAACTACGAAGCCGAATACCAGCGAGCCATTCTACAAAGTAAACACGATGAAGCCAGCCAAGGTTTATCCTCGTCTGAATGCAACAAGCTATTTCTACTCGTCCAACCCTTCTCCTTTCGTTCGAGCTACTCTCAACAGTCTCAACGCTCCTTGTGCACAATTCGTGACAGTGCACTACGATAGTTTCCGGTACACTTCCTCGTTCCCCGTAAAAGAGCTATAAACGAGTTAGCAATTATTTAACCATAAATCTAAGGTACAAAGCTATATTAGGAACAATATCTAATATATATAAAGGAAATTCAAAAAATATAAAATAAGCGTTTCTAAAATTTGTTTCAATTATTGTATAATTTATAAACAAATTTATCTTAATATACATATCAATATTTCAACATAAATATCTATTCTTCCAAATAAATTATAGCAAGTAATGCACAGTAATAATGATGTGTAAAAAAGTCGCAGCATCCAAAACTCATGAAAAATGAATGACATTACGGTATGTATATTTCCGCGGATAAAACAAGCGGCTACCATTTCGCGCTATTGCCGTGCATCTCTTGCTCGTGTATGCATGGAATTTTTCAATGGTCGCTTCTCGAGTTGTTACCGGAGAATGAGGATAGACTATCACTTGTACCATGATAACTATTCTACATATCGAATTTATTTTATTCATTAGCCATATCGCGCTTTCATCAACTGTAATGCTATTGATTGCAGTTGCTTTAAAGCAAAAAATTTTCCGTTATAAAGATGTTAATCCAATTTATTTAATGATATCGCAATAACAGAATGTATATCTTTAACGTAAAAAAATATAACAGTTTATTATCCTTGCAATTATAATTGATGAATTGACTGAGTTATGTTGTAAATAACAAAAAAATATTTCCTGCCCTACTAAATAATAATCATTGATTTTTATCAGTAATTACTTAAATAAACCCGTTTATATATCTCGCTGCTTCTATCTATTTAGATATGATTCTCTTTTATCTAAAATGTACGTTCATTTTTTAAGTATTGCAGGAGAATGAAAATACGCGTGTCATAATAACAGAGCAGCGTACCAAGTATGAATTATATTCTCGAATTATGGTAAAGCGTGCTTAAAAATCTATGGTTATATGTAATATCATCTTCTTTTTTTTTCCATTTATTTTATTGCTATACATTCATCGCTATACATACACCGCTATAAATCTTATTTTATTTTTTTCGTTTATTACATATAGAAAAAAAAGATACAAACTAACAAGATGTGAGTGTTAAAACTGAATGCAGCCATTGAATATTAAATATATATATAAAATTGATAGCATAGTAATTAAAATTAATCGTTAATATTCAATGGCTGCATTCAGTTTTAACACTCACATCTTGTTAGTTTGTATCTTTTTTTTCTATATGTAATAAACGAAAAAAATAAAATAAGATTTATAGCGGTGTATGTATAGCGATGAATGTATAGCAATAAAATAAATGGAAAAAAAAAGAAGATGATATTACATATAACCATAGATTTTTAAGCACGCTTTACCATAATTCGAGAATATAATTCATACTTGGTACGCTGCTCTGTTATTATGACACGCGTATTTTCATTCTCCTGCAAGCAATTATGATTTGTCCAACCGACCATATCATCCGCTGAAACTGCAGTGACAATCATTTGCGATCTACATTGCTGATCGAACCCAACTAATATAACGCTATATAATGATCAGATATGTTGAACGACAGTAATGTTACAACGGAGCAATAAATCATTTCGTTCTACAACAACAATAATTTTTGTTCCGCCATGAGGCAATTGCGAATCGCGCACATAATTGCGTTAGTTTGTACATTCATTGTACAAGATAATTCTCAGAATTTTGCATTAATCTGCAAATGCACTTTTTTGTAATAAATTTGAAAATGATTATTAATAATATTTCAACACCATCTTATGTATACAATTTTGAACTATTACATATCAGATTTTTAAGAAATTAAATATAAAAATATTTATATATAGCGCGCGCTTGTTTAAAAAATTAATTAAAAAATAAAACATTTTAGGGCCTTATATTTTTAATTTAAAAAAGGAAGTACAAAAAAGTAATTAAATAAATTATTAATTAATAATCTATACGTTACAAAGTAAACGTTAAATTGATTTAAAAATAAATTTTTCATATTTTATTCAAACCTGATTAAATTATTTCATTATTGCACATAGAATAATACAATATTTTAACATTTGGTATGAATGTAAATTTTCTCTCTATTAAAAATGTATAGTAACTTATAATTGATTCCAGTACCTACATGATTATATGTCTTTATTCCCCGTTATATTAATTATTATTAGAACGTACCTTTACTAACAAAAATGTAAGGAATAGCAATATTTTAGTTACAGAATCAAATCATAAATAATATATATAAAACGTCAAAAATATATATTTCAAGAATTTATTTATTTTATAAATTGCTTTTTCTCCTAAAAGAGCCTAAAAATTCCTAAATTACACATTTAATTATTGAGCAATGACAATTTTAATGACATCGAGATACAGTGTGAAAATATGGCCTCCGAATTACCAAAACCTCCATAAATTTCAGCGTTTCGCAGAGGCTTTGTAGAGCATAATTGATTTATATCGTGATTTATGAGACATTCCCTATACGAGGGATAGACCAGCCCTTTTCAAGAGAAAATAAATTGCTCTTAAGCACAATCCCGTAAATAAACAAGCGTACCATTTAGCGTATATCTCCAGTACCCATAAGAGCTATTAACTTCAACGATTTGGTTGACAAAAGGATATAAAGGTAAATGGCACGAGAGAGATCATGAACAATAACTGGCTGTTCAATGAACAGTTTAGAAAAGTCAATATATTTCCTATTTTCGATAATTCAATAAATTTTAATCATATTATCTATATTCAATCCTATTACATATATCCATATTATTTTTAATGTACTCCATGATTTGCTTAAAATCTTTTCTTATGCAGAATTTATTTTCTTTGTGTTTCTTAATCAATCATAATTAAATAGTAACTTAAAATATAAAAGAATATAGCAAATCAAGGATTATTATTTAGTGAAACCAAATAATTGACTATAGACACTAAATAAAGATTTATAATATTCAGATGTGATCGTTTCCTGTCTGTTTCATATTCCATTTATCCCAAGTTCATGATCTGAGTTTTCTCACCGACTGGAATATAGTACTCAGCAAAATCTTTACGCATTCTCGGAATTGAAAACTAAACGGGAAAGCGCGCCACTCAAGAGATAACGGGTGGCTTCGTGACTTTTTAAAGTATCATCTTGAAGTAATAGATGAGAAGATCCTCGCCTGAATTTATAGTCGCGTTCGCGAAGTTCAAAGTTCTCGCGAAGGGATTTTCTCGGATCATAAGTTCTTGAAATATGCGTGTAATAGAAAAACGCGATTGAAGATCTTTACGAGAACTGGCAGTCCGACGGACGAGCTGGCAGCAGACTTTTAATCCCATCTTGTTTCTATGCGGAATTCCGCACTGGAAGTTTCCCGAGAGGATGTCACGAATGAATGTACGCGACGGTACCATATCTACATCTCTCTACATTTTGTTTCCATATATAACTTGCTAGATCATCATTTCAAGATAGTGTACAAAAAAGAATAAATATCGTGTAAGAAATGGAGATTATTTAAAATTAAAATCTTTGCTATCGAATAAAATCATAACACACAAAAGCAATTTTCTTTTCGAAAAAACAAATACAAAAAGTTAGCTGTACAGTCATGCTGCATGACATTTTCCATAAGAAATGTATTCTTCCTCCTTCGTACGCTTTTTTTAATTAACATAAAATTATAATATATGTACACTGAGAAAAAAATGCTGTTGATTCAATTAAAGTCTATATTTCGGACTGTCACTAACATAAATGATTAATTCACGTATATTTTTATTGACATAAAGGCATAAATTATTATTTCAATAATCAAGGCCTTTATGTCAATAAAAATATACATGAATTAATTACTTATGTTATTGACAGCCCGTAATATAGACTTTAATTGAATCTACAGCATTTTTTTCTCAATGTATATGATAATTATATGTAGAGCTGCTCTTAAAAACATGTCATATTAAACATTGAACAGAAATTGGTTCATAAGTAGCTCAAATATTATTTCATAATATTTATCATTGATATCTTATCAACAAAACACATACATACACATTTAGAAATGTTAAAATGAACTTGAAAACGGAAAAAAAGAGTGGAATTAAAACGTCAATCTGTACGAAACCATTATGTATGAATAATTTTGAATGCTAATTTAATATGTAAATCACTTATTTTTAAATTTACAGATAAAAACAGATGAAATAAATGTCAGATTATTAAACAGTTCCATACTTTTCGAGGAAAATAAAAAACTGTTAACAGATTTTAGAATACATAGTTTTACGATTAAGATTCTCTATACAAGAAGACTTTTATTTCACAGTACTATATGAAGCAACTGTATTTGCTTTCTTCAAATTTAATTTGCTGATACAAAATTCAAACGCAATTACTAGTCTATGTTAATGTTAAGTGTATCCATAATTCGATATCAAATAAAATTTTAGCTAACGAATTAATCGTGTGTGATGTTGCATTCACAAAAAAATTAGTTTATTATCGAAAGAAAAAATCGCTTATTTAATAATGAATAAATTTTAGTAATAATAAAAATTAGTTACCGCAAAGCGCACGTTGTAAAGCGACGACGTACGCCGATCGCAATGCTGATAAAAAAGAAAGAGAAAGAACTACAAACTGATTCTCGAGTATGGCGTGTGCCTCTCCAAGCCACTTCGGTGTCGACTCCCGACTCACGTATTCGACTCCTCTTATCGCGAGAGCGGCCGCATGCAACCCCTCACGCTTCGATGCGCGATAAAACCGTGCCGTACCGTCTCGGGACGGTAAAGGCCGTCCGATTTCACGTGCCGTTTAGCGCACTTTAATTCCATTAAAAGGACATAACGGCGGAGATCGCGCATAATTTCTCGCTAGCAGGGATAAGAGGAATCGACTTGAGAGAGACGACGAGGAAAGGTAACCGTGTGTTATCGTATTTCCGGCCCTCATTGCCGACGGATATGAATTCATAAGAACGACTAACGGATAATGGATATTCGCGGCTCTGCTATTTCCACTGGAGTTTTCAACGCGTCCGAGAAATTTAAATAACGCCCATTCCTCTCGCGCGCCGGTATCGCGTTTTGTTTTACGAGCGGAAAGACGAGATATCTCGTCGCGTGATTCCATGAACTCGTTTCTATGTTAAAGTTAAGACATTGCGAGATAAGACTTAACGCGAGAGATTATTACAAGCGACACTGCCAATTCTCTCGAGCACGCCTATCCCGTTATTAGTTCATTATTCCGTAATGTGATACGTTTTATCTTGTACTAAATGTAACATCACTTTGTACTTGTCATTATGACTACATTATAGTACATCAAATCGATGCAACTTTCCAATTAACCCTCCACCGACAATATGAGGTCTCTTAGACCGGAATCAGACTATGCATTGAAGATTGAGATTGAAGATTAAAGATTGAAATTTCACCAATGAAGATAAGAAATTTTGACTTCTTTTGTTCTGATTGATCAAACTTCAATCTTTCGATCTTCAATCTCATTCTTCAATGCATAGTCTGATTTAAGGAATGTCTTCTTTTATTATGAATTTTAAGGAAATGAATAGATAACGGAGAAATGAATCGATATCGTCTCCTAAAAGAAAAACTTGGTAATGTTGAGATTATGTGTAAGGATGCCAATATCTAGTTACTTATTTCGTAACAAGGACGAATAAAATTCGTGTTTGTGCCTTTAGTGACTCACGTAGATCGCGTAAGATTTTGTGTGCAAATAAAAGTTTGGATTCTTTTTCGCATTTTACATCTTTTTGACGCAAAGTTCAATAAATATATAAAGATTTTATTTTTTAAATGGATTCTTTGGTGTTATCATTTCTTCATTAATTTAATTACAAAATCAACGTTTATGAAGATATGTCAGACATACATAATTCATGAAATTCATTCAAAATTGAAAACGAAACTTTTCCAGAAAGATTTGTTAAATTAGAGAAACGTAAAAGATTTTTATATCATTGAGCAAATGATAAGAAAACTTAATTTATACTGTATTATATAAATCGATAATTTTAAGTCATTATCAATAAAATAAATTAATTAAAAATCTATATTTTTTGCAAATTAATTTTAAAATAAATGAAAGGAAAGTAAAATATTGTATATTATATCTCCTTAATACAAAATATACATTAATAATAATAAAAATAATAAGATAATATCCAACGAATCACATTTCCGATAATTTTCCAGTCATTGAAGAATGGCTGACAAGTGCAAGTTTAAAAAATAACAGCGACCGTGTAAGCTTATCGACGTGTGAACGCAGGTGCTGACTTTGTCATTACTGTGCGTGCGAAGACGACGCAGACGGCGGTGACAATCGGGGTAACGTTTTACAGGCACGTGAGGAGCTTTAACGAGCCGGCAGTTGACCCGTCTGAGGGCATAAAGACACGTGGTCCGCGAACAAATTACGCGCGCGGTATAAACCGCGCGCGGCCAAAACTTCCCTGGAACTTCTCGTCATGGCGTACGTGACAAATCTGATGTCACTTTGTGTAAGTGCATACAACGTGCGCTCGGGGCGTGTAGCGAGAGAGAACGGCGACGGTGAGATCCGGGAACATTTTGCGGCAATAAGGGGAGCTGAGGGGATTAATGAGTAACAAAGCAGTATCCGCGTAATATTAGGACACGAGATGAATCGATTAAAAAGAAAATAGGACAAATGTAAAACTTTCAGATGCAGTAGTTTTAAAAAGTTTTGAAAGAGAAATCTCAAATGTTTTGGATCAATCAAGTAAGAAAACGAATTCTATTTTCGGTCAAAACGGACTGAAAAATGTATTTGAAAATTTGTAAATGAACATTATCGAGCACCAAGATCCGTTTTAATAAAAAAAAAAAGATTCTTTTTTTATGTGATTTATTCTTATCGGTTTAATAAAAATGCATACATAGTTGATTTATTTAATATCTTTTTAATAGTTTACTGTTAGCGAATTCTATCTGCCGGGGAGCAATTCAGTGTAGTAGGTAATTATATCCGCGTTTTCCAAGAGATCCGAAATAAAAATGGATTATTGGTAGAGGCTGTCTCGTTATTCGCACGTGCGGCCGCACGCAGCTTAACGATCATGATTTATCGTGGGCAGAAATCGAGTGACGAATCTGACATTATGCCACGATGCAGCAACGATGCGGGAGTGGATAATTTGACCGCATTTTGCGGCGACCAAGGGATGGTTAACGATTACGACGGGGAGGACCGGCAGTTGAGGCAGGCAGTTGGGAGTCGTGTAGAACGAGCCACCCGCGCCACCCTGGGTAACGATAGCTCGCGTTAACGACCACCGAGTGCTACAAGCTTGCAGCTCGGAAACCGGACGGCGAGAGAGCAGCGTGCGGGACAACACGAGACAACGTGAGAGAGCAGACAAGATGAAACGAGACGAGACGAGATGAGACGAGACTGCCGGTAGGCCGACAGCCCTAATTGCCGGCTAGGGATTTACAGGAGGATAGGTGCCAGGAATATAAATATCCTCGCAGGATAGCTCGCCACCAGGAATTTCCACTTGCACCACGGCTAGCCAGCCAAGCCAGCCAGTCGGCTGTCTCGCCTTTGCCCTCACCAACTACCGTTCTTCTTCGTCAAGCTTCGTAATCCCACCAGGGATTTTCTAACGTACCATGAATTCCTGCGGCACGTCCCGCTTGGCTGTGACCGTTTGCGACACGAGTCCATACTGCGAAATTAAAAAGAATCTGTCTTTGTCGAGCACATGGAAAGTGTCGATTCGGTCATGTGCCGACGAGCGTAAGCGCCACGCATCCCCCGAGTAAACCGATTCGCTAAATTCTATTGACGTGTATAATAAACGCGACTGTGTGACGAGAGCCGGTCTCTAATAACACACGAGGGAAATAGAACAATTTTTCTTTGTTTAATTTAGCTGATTGCGAGAATACACAACAATAGATACCAAACACACTTTTATATTTTCTAATATTCTGTACAGATTAAAATAAATGGGTGCAAGACAAAATTAAGAAGAACGTATAACTTTAACTTAGATAGACATAAAGTAAATAATGATAAATTCCAATTAAATTTAATTTCTAGCCACTTTGACATTTCGTTTGTCGTACATACGCTGTGTACGATAAATAAATATTGGTGTCGCGCGATAAATTCTAGGATGCGTACTTTTATACCGTGCAATTGTTTCGAATACAACTGGACAAAAACATTTCGTGGTGCGTTTAAACATGCCGTGCAGAGCGCGGGGTTTTATGCATCTACCACGCGCGCATCGGTCACATTGGTACGGGGATGTAATTTCTGCGGGACACGAGCGCATTAAGCACCGTTGAGAATAATCTACAGCACGCAATCACCAACGGGCCAATGAAAGTTACTGACAGATCTAGAACGTTGTTTCGCCATTATTTTGCGGAGCTGATGAGCATCGCTTTCTTTTTTAATAGTAAGCAATTAATTATTCATTGGAAAGTAATTATTCATTAAAAGTATCTCTCCCTAAATGTGTAAAAATTGAAAAAATACCTCCCTTCTTTTTGTAAATATATATACCTATTCTGTACATATCTAATAAATATATTTACTTAAAATATAATATGTACCCTGTTCTTTCTACAGAAATATTTAGAGTATTTTCATTGTTTGATACAATAAATTCTATAAACTTTTAATAAAAAAAGAATTGTATCTATGTTATTTGATATATTTACAATTATGCCTTACATTTATGACTTATTCTTTATTGTATTTTTTAATAGTTTATATTTATAGTTGTATATTTTTGAAATATTTTTCTTTGTAACTTTTGTTTATATTGACTGTTATACAGCTTTGCCGTTTAGATGATGTATGTTGTTTGTTTTATAAACATGCCACTTCCAGGTTATATGATCGGTCGATGTATTTATGTCCTATGAAGCTGACGTTTAAAATGGTCTCTTACGATGTCAGAAATGAGCAAATGGCTGCACGACTCGATGCACACGTGAGAGTGTAAGGTAGGAAAATATCCCGTGTCGAGGGACGAGTTTTACGTGCGCACACCTCGTATATCGGTCACATTAATGCCATATAATTTTACGGTCCACCTACAGTTCCGGTGCCTCACCAATCGCTTAGTACTTTGATAAAAACTAGGACGTGTGGCTTGGAACACTAGAACACGAGCTTGGGACGATGCTTTGACAAAAAGCCGAGTGGACTGACGGCAAAAAATGAAATTTGAGAGGTTGAATAATTTTATCACAATTCAATAGTTTTTCGAATACGCAGAAGACAGCACTTAGTTTGAAAGTTTTTATTCTATATCCGCAATATTTCGTTCAATGATTTGAAGACATTATTTTCAATAGAACAGATTACTCCATTTAACGCAGCTGTTGAATAGCGTTTTACAAAACAATGGCGAAAGCAAATTGTAGCATTTTCATAGGGATTTTTTCAAAAACATATAGATGGATATGTCCTAAAAATAATCTTAATATTGGCAACATATAATGTCTATTTTATTTTCAATAATTATTTTTAATGATAACGATAGTAGACTGTACAGATTGATATAAGTCGAACAACGAAGTATACGACTATACACTTAAAGGATTAATTCCGGTAAATCAATACAGTTGCGATTTTTATTTTCTAAGACATAGGGTCTTCCGAATTAATCATCAAGGCATCTAGCCGGAGAACTTCGCTAATTGAAAATGTCGTTATATCGTAATCTCGTCTTACAACGACGAGCAAAGAATCATTTTACAGGATATTTCATCTAGGAGACGACGCACGCGATAAGAGGCGAAAGATACGAATTAATTACTTCGATGTCCTCTCGAGCAACTGGAGGTTCAAATTCCCTTAGGACAGTAGTTTATCTTGATTACCTTTAGTCCTTTAGACCTTAGTCCGGGATTAAGAGGGATGATTGAGTAGTCCGCAAGGGCCACGTCTGGCTTGGGCTTCTGGTGTTATATGAAAACACCCTGTCACAATGATTTGTTCTTATTGCATTAAAGTAGTAAGATTAAAAAGTCTAAAACTTCCTTTTAATAACGTATCCGCTTCTTTGCTTGGATTTATATAATTGTAAAAAAAAAAAGAATATTATTTTCATATTATTCTGGACTTTTTAAAACAATTTTTTTTACACGTATATGATGATTTAATGTTACGCTGACACAAATAATTATACGATTAAAGAAAAGATTATATTCTATGCTTATTTAAAAACTGCAAAATGGAAATATCTTGTAACAGACGCAATACAATTTTACCCCGTTGATACCATGTTAATCCCTCACATCCATGCCAGCAAACTTAAACCTTAACTATCGACTTCCTGTCCGGTGACCAATCATCGAGTCCGCTTGCAACCACGAAGCGAAGCATCACGTTAAAGAACTTTCAGGAAACCTACTTTGGGATCCTTTAAAGGATTATCTTCGTCGACGTGTTCAAAGTCATCTTCAGAAAACCATTCAACCACCCATTCAAGTCAACCGATATTTGATGAACGTATGTTCTAAAGTGTAGGACTTCAAAGAACCGGCTTTGCGGAAACGACAAAGTTTTTGTCGTATTCAGCAAATCGGTTTCTTTGAGAAAGCTGCGTCGATTAATAACGATTTATCGCGATGAGCCATCTTACTCGAATACATCGGAATTATTAAAAGCCTTTCAAGAGTGTGTATGTATGCTGTGGCGTCGAGTGCTTTCGCAAATGATTAATTATTTCTGTGACATGAAGTTTTGCTTAGACGCGCGATAATGGAAGCGACGAAAGCTTTTGTTCGCGTGACAGTGATAAAAAAGTTTAATCTTTGCGTATTGCGCATTTAAAAAAATATTTCTTGCAAATGCAATCGGTCAAAAAGTTTTCAAATGTAGATAGTAAAATAGAAGATAATTTATCTGATTTAATGTTTTCAAAAGAAAAAGAAGCACAAAATTTGCCAAGTAGGTTAAATATGAAATTGTAAAGATTGACACACAAGCTCGCGCGGAAAGTCTGATTTTAATCAAGATTGAACGATCCACGAAAATTTGGTTTCACGAAAGCTAGCTTAATGTTTCGTATTATACCTCGTGATGGATGCTACTCGTTAATTTTATAATTTTGCCAGTGAGCGGCATGATAATTGAGATAGAGTCGAATTTACGTAAAAAAAAAAAAAACAAATGAGATTAAGTAGACAAAAAGAATGCGAGGAAGAATATAAGAAATGATAAGAAGAGAGAAAGACAAGTAAAATGGCAACTGCAGAAGGAAGAGTGGAAAGAAGAAAAAAGAAGATAAATAAAAGAATAAAAAAGATGAAAAAACCGGGCAAAATAGAAGGAAAAAAATGAGAGAGAAGTCAAAGAATGAAAGAATAAAAGGATGGAATGCGCAGGTGAGAAAGCAGAAAGAGAAAATGAATAAGGGAGGTGAGAAAGGTCGGTGGATGATTGGCTACCCGAGCCACCCCCGGTCGCGAAGTACTAATATCGGGTTGGGTGGGATATACTCTTACAAATTGTCTGCCGGCGCGTCGTAGGGGGTCGCGCGCAGAGGGGGATTTGTCTCCATTAAAGGGATTGAGGTTTTGTCGTACTCCACTTCCACACTCTCCTTTCTACACTCTTTCTCTCTCCCCGACAACGCCCTACTTATATTTCGCGCCTACTTCTCGTCACGCTCTACCGTTCCTTTTTCCGGCGTTCTCTCATTCCTCACCATACACACGCTGTCTCATTGAGGCGAGCACCAGATTGGAAGACGAATCTTTCACCAGCAACAAGCTTCTTCGCAAACCCACATCCAGTTAGCGAGCGCGAGTACTTTGCTTTTTGCTTTTCAAGAGACGCAACCTAGTCAAACGTACTAAATTCCCGCTAATGGTTACTTCTTCGTTTTACGGTTTCTGTATCCTGCTTTCTGTGACTCGTAAGTTCGTAAGGTGCTCTACATCTTAAAATTAGAAGGCTCATTGGATACTGTATGTCAAACAGAAACTATTAGGATGCCTTACATTATGAAATTAAAATATTTTTATGCGTTACAAAATTATGTTTGAAAATTAAGATGGATAAAGAAAAATTGTATATTTCTTATTAATTTTGATTAAACTTAAAAAAATTTAATTTTAAAACAATTAATAAGTTATAAAAATACGGATAATGTTACTAGTTGAAAAAGTGTAAAAGATATTATTTTTATTAACTTTTATTCGGCAAAGAAAGAGAAAAATTCTAAATTCATCGAAAAATCTGTACATGCAAGAAAGATTCTGGGATGTTTCGTGTAAGAGGTCACGAAGAGACACACTGCGTGGCACGGGTTGCGTCGATTCGATAAAAAGACAAAGAAAACATTGACTCGATATTATTTTATCGGATAGTTTTCGCTCGAGACCGACTGAGGAAAAGAATGGGCCACGTAAGAGCGGCTGATCGAATTGATCTACTGTTTCCAGTGCGGAATCGGGTCAACCCCGTTTTCGCGTAGGTATATCATCTTTTTCTTTATTCAAGCGATACCGTTACCATTCGCGAGAAAGGAGATCTCATAAAAAGTGTTGAGAGAATGATGCCGTACTATTTGCGAGATGGAATTGAGTCATCTGTCACAACAATTCACGGAACAGGAAAACAAAACTGATTAATTACATATCTCGAACGTATTTTTAAAAATTTTGCTTTCAAAAATACATTGAAATATCTTTCAAATTCAACCTGTATATAATAATTTTAATAATGCTATTTAGTAATATTATATGTACATTATGACATTTTTTCAAAAAAGGTCGAAATAATACAACACTTTAATAAATTTAAAAAAATCCTTCTTTAAATAAAAAAAAACTACAAAAAATGGATATTCAATGACAAAATAAATGTCTGTAAATTTTTAAATTAGTAATACTTAAAAATATTAAAAGAATTGAACAAAATATTATAAACAGAATCTCTTTTCTTTTTTCTTCTTTTTGTCACAATGCATATCTATTAATGTAGGTATTTATATAATTATTACTGTTATTAAAGTAAATTTTTATAGTAGAATAATAGATATGTAATGAATAAATATGATGAAGAATTTCAATTCAACGTTAGTAAAATTCTCTTTATTATGGTTCTCCCACAAAAATAATATATCTCACTGCTTTTATATTTCATAATCATTTCTAATGTAACACGTTTGTTAATATCTGATTTAATTTTGCGAATCGGCGAAACATGACGATGATATGCTATGATAAAAATACATCTGTGACCTTTTCGACACGTTATTTCAACCAGGAAAAACAAGTACAATTCTTCTACGCTTTGTAGTGCGTTAGATTTTGTCGAGTTGACTGTTATCCACGCGTATGTGTGTATGTGTAGTAGTATTTGTATTTATATCCAGTACATAGGGTCACACTTGACCAGGCGAAAAACGCGTGTGATAAATCTGCACAATTTGTTACGCCGGTCGCTGTGCGATCTCATAAATTCAGAAAGAAGATCTTATTGCCCGGAAGATTTCGATGTACGTCATAATGGAAGATAATATTGAGATCCGTTCCAAGCCATTGTATCCGATGGTTCTCTTTGTGGATCGAGAGAAACATGCAGTACAACTTTTATCGGAATATATTTGAATCGGTAAATAGGAAAATACACAGCCTCTGAATTTTTACAAGGGAAAAAAAAGTCTCCGTATAAAAAGCTGAAAAAAACATTGTGAGAGATATGCTTTTAATTTTATTAAAATAATAATGAAATTTCCTTTTGATAAAGATTTCCGCAAACAATGTAATTTCTCAAATAGAGAGAAGCTACCTGAAATAAATAACTTTATATAGTATAAATAGAATTCATCAAATCTTTTTTCTTTTATAAAAAGAAAAATTTAAATGTAATAAATTTGAGTAAAACTCCTATTTAGAAGCCCCAATCACTATGACTTTAATATACCTATATGTTGTCAATGAGGTCACAACCATTGACATCTAGGTCTTATGTTCAGATTCCCACCCGAGTGTCACACAAGTATCATTCTATCCTTATTGTTTACTGAACAACAAGGATAATAACATAATACCCGGGGAGCACCTGGGTGGGAATTTGAACACGCTCTAGAATGGACTACTAATGGTAGTCGTGGGGGTAGAAAGACGCGTAGAGTGAGAGGCAGATAAATAGATGATCCATTTCTCTGCCTCTCACTCTATGCACTCTATGTCTTTCTACTCCCACCGCTGCCATCAGCAGTCCATTCTACATGTCAATGGTCATAACTCTTCAAACATTCAAAAGGTTTTAATTGTCGTTCGTAAAATTGTATATAATATATTATGCTCAAATCAGTAAATAAAATATTTCATCAATATATACTTAGTTTAGGTTTTAATTATATGAAAAAAAGAAATTTAAAAAAATAATACGAAATAGTAAAACTTAGAATACTTTACGTCATAATTTTTGCTAATATGTACATTACAGCTTTACAAAAGTACCCCTCTGACCGAATACGTACGTCTACAGCTAAACAAAAAAGTCTGCTAGTAAATATAAACCAATAAACCTGTTTGTTTGGCTTTCTTTAAAATAAGTAAATGTAGAAGGAATTCGAGGCTTCGAAGTCATTACAAAAAATCAGCATATTGTTGAATGCCAAGCAAATAAAATATCGATTCTACCAAACTTACATGTTCAATAAACTTTTTTGCTGAATATCGATAAGTACTTTTTTGCTTGAACACTTATCTCCAAAGTGAAAAATTTTAAAAGGACTTTTTTCTCTTTAGAAAAAGTAATGAACATTTAAAGAGAATTAGCTTTTTCCTGCATTTTTTATTCTAATTAATTTATCAAAAATAAAATATTCAATGAACAGTGTGACATTCATTAAACAAACTACAAAATCGTTAAGTATAATGTAGATAAATATTTCGTAATTCTTTTCAGATTTTTTTGAATACTTTAAGATAAGAAAAATAGTGTCGGACTTGACAGATTCATGTGTTTACTGGAAATATTTTTAAAAACGTATTCACTCGGAGAGATATTTATATACACCGATATCGTATCTTTAACTATATTAAATATACCACAAAAAAGAAAGTAGCAATTTGTATGTTAAATGTTAAGCATATTTTATAACTTTTAGATTTTATATAATTTTTACATTCGACATAAAAGCATTTTCAATTGGAAGACTCGATTGTTTATATATATCTCAAAATTTTACATTGACACGCCGAAAATTGAACATAATAAAAATTACTTCAACAAATCGCTGCCAACGTGACATAATTCTTCGTTAAATATGCGTAATAGACGGAACTATATGGGGTCCTAGCCGTAGCCGGATATCTTGAAGTCTCGAAGGTAGTCGACACCTGCCGTGGTTAGATAAGCTCCGTGCAAATTTACCCGACTTACTTTCAGAATCAGCCGAAATACGGTTACATTGCACTCTAGCTTGTACCTCTCTTTCTCTCTTCTCTCTTGTCTGCCCTCGCAGAAGCGCTCAAATATTTGCGCAATCGATGGCAGTTTTGCCGCGGCGTAATGGCAAGAGAAGCGAGAAATTTCCGCGGTCCTATATTCGAGAACAAAGAGACGCGAGAAGATAGAAAAGAAGTGAAGTGGCGAAAAAGGAGGGAAGAAGATGAACGAAAGTTAAGAGCGTAACGAAACTCGAGGAGACGGAAGAAAGAAGACAAAAGTACAAACGTAAAGCAAGAAGAAACGAGACTTTTGACAAGAATTCGAGAAATTAAACTTCGCAGTGCTCCTTGTAATCTTGGCTGCTAGCCAAAACTTTTGCCACATACTATATTTATTGTCAGGCATAGATTTTCGCGTTCAATACTTGTAATGTTACAAGAAAATTGTCACTACATTTGATATTAATTGACAAATATAATTTGTAAAGTTTCGTAGCCGTTGCACGTTAGAATTATAATAAATGTGAAGACTTTATTAATCACGTATTTTTCTGACTACATGGCATAAATAGGTATTATTCTATATATTTTACATTAATCAATTCTTTAAAAAAGAGGTGTACAAACTTCTTATTAAAAATTTTTTCTTAGTATTGCAATTTTAATAGTTCTGATTGAGAAAAAATAGAAATGGAATAAATAAATAATTAAAAAATGAGTAAAAATAATAAAAACCTTTTATTAAACTTTTAACTTATGTAGATATTTATATCTTTTCGGAATATATGCATAATGGTAATCGAAATGATTGAATAAAAATTTAAGAATTAAATTAATAACTACTTCTCTTTGTAAAAATATGTTTCAAGAAACATTATCCGTTAACAATGTCGACGTTTATCAATGAAATTTTGAAACTGTACCCAGTAGCAGCCGATGCCATGAGTCCCACAAGATTACGGGGATCAGGAGCCGTTTAGTCGCAACTCCGACGAGACTTTAACTGGCTTTAGTCAAAGTCGCGTAATTCCCTACGACGAAAACGTAACGAGTTCGCGGCAGGAGGATTCCGTAGGGGAGAACCGCCCTCGTCGTCGGGGGTAACTTGAAAAGTAAAAGTCTCAAATCCCGTACGCAACTTTAAATTAAAGCAGTTCGTTTTACCCGCCTTTCGTGTTTTTATCATCCCGCTAGTTGGCATTTTCGTGATCCGCAGGAAAGAAATAAGAGGGAGAAAAGAACAGGATATTCGAAACGCGTGTATAACAGCTCCTTTTCCTATAGAACAGACCGCTAAAATAAAATGAGAATTTCTCAAAGTAGAAAAGTGATAGATTTCATAAGTTTATAAATTTTGTATTATACGTTTGTTAAGAAAAACACATACACGGATCAGTTATAATTTTTATCAATAAATATAAAAATAAAAAGATACTCTCTCTAAATATCTCATATAAATGTGAATCTCTATTTCTAAACAAATTTATCTATTTGCGAAAATAATCTATTTTCGAAAACTTATTATTTTATTCGAATTCTATAATTTAAATTGAAACAACACACTCTTCTCCGTAGCAAATTGACGTATATTTGTGTCATTTAAGTGTTAAAAGAATAGTGAGAGCTATTCTAGAGATGCAAAGCACGTCACGAAGATTAATTCGCGCGAGATTTACCAGCCGGTCTTTGTATTTACACGCACTTGCAGCACGGATGGAATCCTGAGTAGGATTCAGCACGAGGGATGAACAAAGGGCAGAAGGCGTCATTAAGGCTGAGTGATCGACGAGCGGACGTCGGAAATACTAAGCAAGTGCCGTTTGCCGACTAGAAGCACGTGCCAGTTCTTGGCGCGGGAGCAGTTTGCCAATTAATTAGAGCTGTTTCCGGTGGTGTCATCAGTAGGTATCGTCGATCCGCCTCCGCAATTAATTTCGGCACCGCAAACTCGTAAGCAAAGATAGAGCGTAACGCAACAAGGAATAAGTTGCATTAATCGTTAGAAATTTCATTTCTTCATGCTTGCATTGCGCAAAGTAAAATTAGATTACATAGTACGGTAAATTTATTTGAATAAAAAAACATTTTTTAAATCTATTGAGCTAACACAATTAGTAAGTAACGGAGAAGGATTATAAATATAATTTAAAACTAACAAATTATTTACACTGCAGCAAAATTGCAATTGTTAATTTGTTAATCGAAATAATTTATTTGTCACATTTTTGCAATGAAACTTGATTTAAATATTCTTCTATATAATCTTTGAAATGTGAAAGTAATTAATTTTATCGAAAAAAGTATATTAGTTGCTCACGAAGATTTTCTTTGACATTTTAAGAAAAACGATATGGTATCCTCGCGTTTTGAAATCCCTGTGCAATTATCTAAAGCTTTTTGACTTGCGATATATATGGCATACTCAGTTATCAGCTCGGCAGTGCCGTTATGGGACTTCAAAAATTTATCTGTCTTCGAAAAGTCCGTTACTCTCTTGCGAAAAGAACCAACAACTACCTTGAATCCGGCTTGCTCATGTTGGAACACAAGCTCGCTTGGAAGCAGCTTTGCGATACTTCCGCGCCAGAGTTTCGTTTAAAGTTTCTCGCGTAATCCTAAAGTGCACGGTGTACGACGACTCCGGCGTTCTTCACGATTTCGCTAGCCTTTGAAAAAGTTCAAAGACAAAGAGACACGAGAAAATAACCATTAAGCGGAAAATAAAGATTTATGACGGTATTGTTCGGAAAGACATATTTCGAAAATACAGAAATAGATAAACTAAAGAGATTTATTTTGTGAAATTTAGTAGGAAAGTGGGAATTCCTGCCTAAAGGGAATTAATTGCTGTGTGCTTTAAAAAATATTGGTGTGGATTTAACACCCATACCGTATCTATATAATTCTTATCATGTTGGTGTTAATTTAATATCAACATGATATGAATTTCATATCATAGGTATACGGATTTAACACTCATGGTATTATTATATACGTCTTTTAATTGTTATTGTTTATTGAGTTAGATTAAAAAGTCTTCAAATAATCTTTTTCATATCGAATCAGTTCGTGACTGGTAATTGTGCGTATGTATTTTGAAATGCGGCGTCTAGATAATTCTCACTGTATTGATGTTAAATTAATATCAACATAGTGTTAAATCCACATCATGTTGATATTAATTTAATATCAATACAGAATTATATAGATGCTACATGGTGTTAAGTTCACTCCGCTATTTTTTTTAAAGGGTGTAGAGTGATTTTTAAAGTTAAAATCGATATAAACACAGGAATAGAAGCCATAAACATTCTTCTATCATTATGCGTTCTCATATTGAATTTTTCATTTAATAATATTGTATTTGGTAAAAAGAAAAAAAGTGAAAATGAAAAAAATTCTCACACGTCAAGTAATTATGTGTATAAGTTTAGTAATTATGCGTAAATAAAAAATCGTTGAAAATGAATAAATAAAATGAATATTTAATGGAATGTTGATAAGGAAATGCGAAAATATATTTATTAAGTCAATGTTAATACAAGATTAATACAAATTTTAGAAAAATGATATAAAAATTGGAAAAATGATAACTGAGTCTTAGTTTAGACGCCTTGGCAGACGCCAATCATTTTTACTAGTCTTTCTTTCGTAATTACGAGGTATCCAAAACAATACAAAGAAAAAAAAAGAAAGAAATAGTACTGTATATAGTATATGCAAGACGGGTAATTATGTGCATTTCAAAATCATGCGCACAATTACCAGTCGCGAACTGATTCGATATAAAAAACGATTATTTGAAGACTTTTTAATCTAATTCAATAAACAATAATAATTAAAAGAGACGTACATAATAAAATACTTTAGTAAGATATATACAAGATTAAATAAACAAATAAAAAATACAGACTTACTGTCTTATATTCTGAACGCCAAAAATTACATCGAAATACATGATTTCACTTTTTCTCATGTTTGTTATTAATTACGTTTTTTAATGATATAGCCTATAGTAATATCTTAAAAGAATTACCTCCAGTCTACAAATTTCGCGGTATCTGTATTTATCGGAGGAGTTTCAAACTAGAATGCGCACAATTATCTGCTGCGTACAATTACTTGCTGTGCACAATTATGCTACTTTCTCTTATTGAACCTTTACAATTATATCCAACTATGGAGGTGACCCATTGCACATATGGCGGAGGTTCCGTCGCATGATTTGAGAGCTCGACCAATCAGAAATTGAACTCAGTGCGAACGAGTAATGTGAATTTCTGCAAATGTGTTCAAAACTTGATTGATTGACAGATCCCCCTACTACCTACTACTTTCCTACTGTAAATCCTTGAGAATAAATCACCTTATGTCCATACAGCACAAATTTCCAGGGATATCCTTTAGAAATGCCCTAAACACATTCAAAAGACAACTCTCTGTCTAAATTCTAATAACATTTCTAGGACATTTATCAAATAAAGTGTGCTTTGTTGGACGCATTTGGATCCCTTCTATTTCTTTTTACATCAATATTTTAAAAAAACTCTTTTTTCTTAATAAAATATTGAACAAATAATTAAAATATAAGAGAACGCGTGAAAACAAAATAAATGCATCCTTTTCTAACGTAAACTGTTACATCTCGGAACATTCAGTTTAAATATGTAGATGCGTTTTTACTTAACATTCGCAACCCTCACGTACACCTCATTTTATCCTTGTTTAATTTAATAAATAACAAAATAAGTAGAACGGACCCTAATGGACGAGAGTCACCCGAGGTGATTATTCCGTGAAGTGATTATTCTCTCTTCACGGAATAATCACCTCAAGTATCCCCACCATAATTTTTTGGGCGACTTTGTCTTTTTAGGGACGCTATTCTGTAGTTTCGGTATACGCCCACTGATAGTTATTGGTGCATATTTTGTACAGATATTTTGTATGGTAGAAAAAGCTGCGCACATACCAACGACTATCAAGACGTGTACGGAAAGTTACTTTTTAGAAACATCTCATCAGATATCCCAGTTTGGACCGGTCTGCCATCCGATTCGTTCTTCAGTTCTTGCTGAACAACTCTTCAATTATCTGTTTTTCCATGTTAATAAGTTATTTTTCTCTTCATCAATTATATATTTGTGTTTATCGGTATTTCATCGTATTTTTCTTTATCAAAGTCACCAGTCTCATCGCAATTCGGTAAGTCGGTTGTCAGTTACAGTTGGTCTTAAATCTTTTTCGTACTTCTCTTATCAGTTTTGTTTTTCATTATAATATCTTATAGGACCGTATATGTATGAGAATGCAACTTATCAATCACATAATTCCTTAAATGGTCTAGTTGGATCTTAAGTGTTTAAGGTTTTAAAACATTTAAGTTTTTTAACATTTTTATAATAAATTTACGCAATAAAAGTATCGTTATAACATAATGATTAAATAAACACTCGCGGACACATTTAATCTCAACTGAGCATAACATTGATTTTTTTTTATGAAATCTAATGCTATTTGTAGTTTATTAAGTTTGCATTTCAAGATCGAAAAATCATTTCGGCGCGCATTTTAAATTCACACAGAATCATACAAGCACTTAAAATCCAGCTAGACCGTTTAAGGCATTGATTTTTATATAATAGGTTTTTTTTTTCATATCGAGCTGTCATTATCTAGAATACCATTTAATAACTTTACTGCAAAACCACACAGAATCATAAAATAAGACCTAGGCTCGACAATATTAGACAACGCGAATATTAATTCTAGGTGCGAACTGCAAGGATCTATCTATAATTCAAGTATGGCCGATCAAAATAAACCTGAAGACAGTAAAAACGGTAAAAAAAACGACGACCAGAAAAAAAAAGACCAGAATAAAGACGACAAAAAGACCGAAGATCAGAATAACAACAGTGGAGGTCGTCCGAATAACAACGGTGAAGGTCGTCCGAATAACAACGGTCAAGGTCGTCCGAATAACAACGGTCAAGATCATCCGAATAAAAATTCAAAATCATCCAAATAACAACAATAACGCTCAGCAAGATGAAGGGGCAAGAAGATGACAGACAGTAAGAAATAGAAAGAGAGGTTCAGAAGAAGCAAAGACGGCAAGAAATGGCGAGAAGAGAGGCTAAAAAGAGACAAAGATAGCAAAAATGCAGATAAGACAATCTATCGGAACGACTTACTTCACCCTCAAACAAGCGACTTCAGTTCGCGTTAAAAAATAGACAGATAGATAGAAGTATGTCCTTTCTCGTCCGGAGAAAATTAAGATATCTATTTTTTCTGCTTTGTTATAACAAGATTTCAACGATATTTCCTTGATCTGTCATCATATTTCTCACTTTTAACCCTAACCATTTTTTATAATTGATTTTCTCGATATGTAAAAAACTCGATAATAATAAATATTTTTGCTTACAAAACGCAACATGCCTACATATATTTGCAAAAAAATACCTGTGTCGTTTTTCTGCGTATATCTCACGAAATCTTTTTCTCGAAATAAAAGAGTCAGAATTTAGATATAGTTATTAATCTTTCATTGAATATGGAATTATTCGGTTTTTGCATTTTTTTCCTTTATTTAATAAGTTATGCTACTACTTTCTATAAGGAGATATTCTCGCTTTCAATATTGTTTTCATACTCTTCATTACGAAAATTTTCTTTTTAGAAAAAATACCATGGTATAAAGCTATATATTTAAAACTTGGTATTTATACTTTAAATGTTTCTTTTTAATTATTTTAAACATTATAAAAAATTGTTGGGTAATTACTTACAAATCTGTATATATAAAAAAATAAAATCACTATTGCCATAATGACTTCTTTAATTTTAATCCAATTAAATTAAAATTTTTAGATGTTCATAATATATTTCTATTTCGCCTATCAAATAAAAAAAAATGTCAACCTTTCAATTTTTCTCGTAAGAAAAAAACTCGGTAAAAAGATAAAAATAAAGTTTTTTTAACTTTACCATTTTTACTAAAATAAATTTTTTAATTTGATTGTAGCTTGGACGAATTATATTATGTATATTATTTATGTATATTATTTAGGAATTTAAAATTTTTCGTTTCAAATAATTTTTGCTAGCTTTTAAATTATGGGAACAGTGAGATATTTTTCGACATTCTCACATCTATTTGCAAATAATTGTCAAAAAATCTTTTATAATATTTAAAAAAAATTCGTAAAGAACATTTAAATATCAAAGACTAAACGTACCAAGTTTCAAATTTATATATAGCTTTATACTTTTACTTAAAAAATTCTTAAAGAAGGATACTAATAACGAGAATATTTCCTTAAGAAGTATATAGATCTTCTCGAACTATTTTTAGGCGCTTGACTGACAAATAATACACAACCGATCTTTATAACGATTCTTGAAGACAGTCATGTCGACGAAGTTCAGCTTTCTTCAGTGTGAAAGAGCAAGGTGACGCGAACATGGCACGATTTAAGGACGATTAATAGGGCCATGTGATTAATAGCAGGATGTACTTCTGGGCGTAACGAGCAGCGGGAGGTCGATTCGCGTTTTCGTTTAAGACAAACAAATTCTCCGAACGATCCACGCGCAGAGTATTCCGGTGTGCAAGAAGATTTTAGAGCGAAGATGCAAGAGACAAACGTGCCTTGCAACGATACCGTATATCCACACAGAGTAACAGGAAGCTTGTCGAAGAGGAATTCGCAATCGACACAGGGAAACATCGCCGCATGAGAGCTCTGTTAATTTAACTAAAACATTTCCCGACGTCTTTTCGCCGAGCGGAACAACGAAGTTCCACGCGGAAAATTGTGCGACGGGAGACGGCAGCCCGTCCTTCCTATTTGCAGAGAATCCTATTATCGTCCTTGTCGTTCCCATAACGTGTCTCACAAAGTAGCGGAGTATCGAATTCCGCTACTTTGCGACAAGAAGCGGACACTTTCGGGATTCCGATATATTGGCTACGATGGCAATCTCGAAGGTCTTCATTGCGAACACGATTCCGCACTTGTTTTAATCGGGCATAAAAGGAGTTTGCCGCGAGTTCGTTGTCTTCTATTGACCCACCAAATTGAACATTCCATGGATTGCTCACTTTAGCAATATTGATTTCAAAGCAGATGATTTCACCGTTTAATCTGTTTCGCATAAATCTCGTATTTCGAGAATGGATATACCTAAATTAATATGATAATACCTAATTTAATTATGTTAATGTTCGGCGAAGTTATTTTATGATGAGATTAGTTTACCTTAATGTGCATATTGCAGTAGAAAACTCTTAATGATCAATATCATCACAGGACTGTAAATTAGGAAAGGAAATAAAATAATTCAAAAAATGAGACTATTATGTACTACATACATATATTACCATAAGATATTAATTATATAAAAAGAAATACTTTTACAAAATTTATTAAAAAATTTTTTAAAAATAAGAAAGTTAAATATGAAAAACTTATTAGCTGTCAAATACTTTTTCCACTCGATAGATCATTAAATGAAGTAGTATCGCGAAGCAAGTAAAAATAAACTAAAAAAATTTTCAAAAGAACTTTCACTGATATTTTTGATGCATAGTTTTGCTTAAAACATTCATATTGTCTACATTGTTCATAATGTCTATATGGCTTGGTGTAAACTGTATCTAATTCTTGAGTGTTTATTAATAAAAAATATATTTTACATACCATTATATTGACACATATTTAATTGAGAAGTAATTTGATTAATAACAGACTTAACTGTAATAGAAATATAAGACTCTAACGAATAAATCTAACAAGAATTAAAAGTCAATAAAAGCCAATACTGGATGATAACGTGTTATTCAGTTTATTAACAGTAAAGAAAATCTATCTCAAAGATATTAATAAACTTTTCGGTCTTGTTTCTGGCCCTCCTCAATATGTAATGTAACTGATAAATATCAGTACAATAAGTCTGATGCAATTAACATTGTACGCAATAAAGTTCTACAAAATACATTCAATGAACCACCATACATAAGGTACATCATGAAGATGTGTCAAGTTTCACAGAATTCAGTAAATTAAAAATTAAAATCAACAACAACTATACTCTTTCTATACTTAAAACAAATAGATTTTTTATACCAACTATGAATTAAATTCATGCCTTGTTTAATTATTGACATCAACGTATTTAGATCTCTCCTCTTCCACCTGAATTGTAAATTGTAAGCGGAGATATGTATTGAAAGACTCCAGTAACGTGTTAGTACATTCCTTATCAATTGCAAGGGTAATGTCATCCACATAAAAACACAGAGTGAATATGATCCTATTCAAGTGTATGTAATTTGATGAATCAAGAATGAAATTTAAAAGAAATTCTTTTAGTTATATTATACTATATTTTATGCTTTCTATATTTAATTTTAATTAAAATATTTTTTATCAAAATAATAGAGTTATATTACAATTGTGGTTTTATAGAAAGCGCCTAAAATTAAATAAATGAGGATTAAAGTATTATAATTACCGATGGAACGGCCGAAGCAATTTTTTTCATTATGCGACATTACGAGTATTCCTGTGAATAATTTAAACTTTAAATTTATCCTGGCGTAAATCAAATATATTCCACAGGTACCTCTTGTTAATTTTTAGTAGAGCTTATGCCAAGCTCGGCTCCGCGGCTTAATTAATATAGAATTTCTGGAAATTTTAGTGTTTTATTTCCACCGTCGAGATAAAACGCCTCGATGCACTGTGGAATTTACCTTCTGACTCGCTGTTTGGCCAGCGACAGACGAGCAAACCCCATGTCGAGTTATTATTCCGGTATACATTTTACTTAAGTATTATAATTTATATCGACTGTGTGTGTGTGTGTGTGTGTTTTTATTGCTTACAGATGAGATTCTATACAACTCCAGTTATGATTGATAAACTAATGTAAAGTGGTAATCGGTTCATTTTAAGACATTCAATATAACATTAATTGTAATTTAGTGAGGAATGTGACGAGGAGATTGCCTAATATGACGATTGTCAACTAAAAGTTAATTGGGAAACGGTAATTAGCTCGTTTTATTGTAAAATTGAAACTCCACGTTGACAGAGATTTCGAATCTAAAATGCGGTGCATTAAACAAACGGCCCGCGAGCGGGACATTAATTCACCATTACGTCATGGTAATCAAGTTAAATTTTCACAATGGGGAACGAATTTCATCCCAGTTGTACTGCCTGCCGCCATCAATTTTGCAGGTGCGCATGACGTTTACAATTCGCCCACATTAATTATTCCGGAAGTTCTCAGAATCCTAACATTTCGCGCCTTCCGACTCGGATAGTGCATCGCGTACATTTTACACATAGATCTACTTATCTACGGAAGATTTCTAAAACGTGCTTGAAGAAAATTCGTTTAGATTACCAAGAACTGCGAAATAACATACATTTGGCAATCAATTATTTTCAAAATTTAATATACAGAATTTTTTAAAAGTAATTTCTACAATAATTATAGTAAATAATTTTTTGACTTAAGAAATAAAATAGCTTTAGAGAAATAGAACTTTGACACTTCTCTTTCTCACACGCACACACGCGCGCGCGCGCGCACACACACACACACACACACACATTACACGTATATTATTTAAAAATCAGTTGCAAGGAAACGGTTGTTGGCTTAAAAAATTGTATCGTATATAATTAATAATTTTTTAATTAAGAAAAGTAACTTTTTTAAAATTTCATTGTCTGTGATCGGTGAAATATATATATTTAATATATTTATAAAAACTCAATACAACTGAATTTACTGAATATACAATTATTCTTTAAATTTCTAGTACAAAGTATACTTATCATAAACTTAATAAAATTTTCTAGAACGATATATTGCTAAACGATTATGCAATAGGACACTTCATTTTTCTGTTCGTCGTACAGATAAACTCTACAGCGATTCGATCGTAATTATGCTTAGCAATATATTCATGGTGAACTTTGGCCGTCTCGCACAGAAATCGATATTCCTAACATACACACTAGGCAATCGGGTTACTACACAATACCTAACTTTCACATCGGCCGCAAATTTGAAGTCATCTGTACAGTGAAAGTAATTGCACAAACTTTCACTGGTGCGGACGACGTTTAGCGAGCGTTAAAGCTCGTTATTAGAAAGCACGTGTATATTTCAGTGACAGCCACGTTACAAGCGCGCCTGTATTCCGACGTGGGGAGACATAAGAGGGTCCCATGGGGTTGCTTTCTCGCCTTCCGATCAATATACCAAAAAAGGCTTATAGCAATAATCGTTTCTAACTATATATTAATTGTTGTATAGAATTTGCCTTTTCTTATTTCCTTTATTTGATGTAAAAATTGTTGAAACGAATATAATTTTCTTTCAATACTATGGTCCTATTAATCCCATAAAAAAATGTTAAAATTAATGATTAACTTCATATCCCGAAATCATCATTCCCTCGTTATTTCTTCTTATTTTTGCTTATCTACTTCTATATTCATATTTTCAATTTAGAAAATTTGTAGTTATAATACCTACTTGATAAAGATTGAATTAAAATTTGTTACAATCATTATTTAATTATATTATGTTTAATAAATAGAATGGAATTTAAAAAAGTCAGATTATTCGGAATAATACCTAATTTCAGCATGCTCCATTACGAGACTACATCAATAATAGTAAAACGCAACAACATCAATTATAATGAAAATTCGATATAACGCTGAGGGATCAGTTTAATGGAAAATATAATTTCCGACGAATTAACCTATTCAGTGAATTTATTGGCATAATTCAACTTCAAGAACAGTTTCAAAAATGAAATAAATTGGAATTTCAATTATTTGATAATTGAATGGTATTATCATTATATCCGTCTCCTATAGGTACATAATGCGTATAAACTTTACGTACATGCATATATAATATCATCTTCATAATATATGCTTATCATATTATCGTGATTATATCGCAATTATAGCTGCAGGAAGTACGAAACAATAAGATACAAAATCCATTTATATCCTCTATAAAGAGATATATTTAATTTATCGCAGGAGCCGGATGTATCCAGAATTAATCTTGATCTGTATGATCATGTCTCGACATTTTATCATTCTTCCTGATGTCGTAAATGCATTTTCCCTGACTTTTTCACTCTTTCCATAACCATTCACATATTCATTTTAACATATTCTGTCAACTTCAAAATGTCAATTATCGTGATAATGTTCGTACATAAGCACATAAACCGATTTTTATATTCGATTCCGGTTTGTCACATAAATGTTGAAAAACGGAAAAAAGATTTGTCGATAAAAAAATAAAAATTATACACGAGTCTGCATTTTCTTAACTATTCATTCATAAGATCAAAAATCAGAGAAAACTATATTTAAAAAACTAAACATAATGCAATAAATCATAATTATCAAAACCATCTTTTGATAAAAAAAAATAATACGTATTATAAAAGCATTTTTCACACTTATAAAAGAGAATATTAAAAAATAATACTAAACTAATTAAATAAATTGGCTAAATTACAACAAAAAATATAGAAATGTATTAATATTATAATTTTTCTAATAAAATACATACAATAAGATATAATTTTATATTCATTTGTTATAATTGAAAACTGTAACAAACTTTAACTAAAATAACAAAGAAATAGAAGTCAATTTATTTCTATTTTTTTACCATTATTCCATTAAATGCAAAAGTTTATTGCAACTAGACAACTTGAAGCGTACAATCGTAAATGTGAAGAAGCTCAATCACTCACCCCTATGACTGCCGGTGATCTTGTCCCGCAAGATATTTATCTGATGCACTCGACCATATTCCTCAAACATCGTCCTCAAATCATTCTCGTCCATATCGTGAGGTACCTGTCCCACAAACATCTTTATGTTGTCTGGATCCGGCTGCTCCACACTGTTGTTGTTCATTATGCTGCAACATGAAAAGAAAGAAATTTATTTATGTTGTGTATGCGGTATATTAAACATGCGTGCCTGGAAAAAACAATATGCCGTTATTAATATGTTAACAGGTCAAAGACTCCTGTATGCACTTTATCAGTTCGTACTCGTGTAATTTATCGTAGTCGCGTGGATAATAGCAGAAATAATTCAATAGAAAATGGCTCCCTTTTTCATTTAATAAATAATATACATATTTTCAAGGCAATGGTTCACGTTTGTTAATTCTAAAAATAATAAAAATAAAGACTCATACACAAGTTATTATAAAATGACTTTGGCAAGAAGGGCTTTTAGTAATTTTACGAAATAAATTGCACTTATAAGCTCTTATACTCAAGGATTACATATGTTTGCGCAATAATATTTATTCATAAAATCGATGAATAAAACGATTTCGCGAGCGGATTTATTCAGTCGACTATTTCGCGACCCAGAACCCAATCGACTATTTTGATTGGACACGTTGCAAAGCGCGAAATATTCTCACGGGCATCGCACTCGTTAAACGAGCGATTAAAATATTAAGCACTTTATCTGTGCAAAGTGAAGCGGAGGATGATTTTATTGCGGCGACATATATACTATAACCGCGAATGGTCGCAAAGTGAGTTAGAAGTTATCATATCTGGAATGGAAAAATATTGGGCCGAATATTTTGTAGCATGTTCCCTATGAATATGATTTATTTTATATACAGACCGTGTCATCGTTATTGAATATCGTTTCAGCTCCAGGCTGACAAATTTGAAGTCGATTTACCGTTAGCAATAATTTCATGGAAATCCATCATCGTTGGCAAGTTTCCAACTTTCCATTTTCGATACACTTTCGACATGCACAAATGTCAAATACAATTTTTGTTAAAGTAACGTCGAGAAGAAACTATTTTTTATACGTGATGACTATTTATCTCTGTGGTTGGTTCGAGTCCGAATTGAATCGCATGGAAAGAAAAAAATGCGAGGAATGTTTCTGAATATACGGACATATATTTTACACGTACTTATATTTAACCTACGCTACCCGACGAAATTTTTCGCAGTGAGGCTCGCGCGCTCCAGCCGAACGGCCGGATTAACGGTTGCATTTTGCGAGGCGTGGGCTGCATGCGACGCATGAGTATTTTAGCACATACAGCTGTGAGCGCGTTGCTCACGTATAAAAGACTACTGGTGTGTTTGGTTACCCCAGAGTACATATTTGACCGTGCACAGGCTCGTTCGCTTTCGAAACTTATGCGCGGAGCTTTTCACCGGCACGCAGTAATTTCGTCCGGATTATGCGTGTTTGAGGTCCTACCCTTGGGACGTACACCGTTCCCGCGATCGCGTCACGCGAATTTTCATCCGTCGATTCATCTGATGCTGGACAGCTAGCACGTGCAAGTTTCTTCTAATTTTATTCTTCGCGTAAATCTCCCTCGTCGGCCAATATTTTCACTACGAGCCGTTGATTAAAGTCTAATACATAGGTCAATATTTTGCATTCCGGGCGTTTTCCCCACGGAAGCATAAAACATTACTCTCGACTTTATTTTACAATCTCTCTGATTATTCCGACGGATGCATGCGCAACCGTCAACAATCTTCTAAGCGATTTAGCAGGAGATCTAAATATCCTGCTTTGATTTGGAGAGCGAATCGACGTAAGTGCGAGCTTACAATAACATAAGCTAGATGCGGGTGCAAGCTTTTGCTAATGATTTGGAAACTATTCGCTAAATTTAATAGCGGAAGGAAAGCTTGTTATCTGTTAATGCGCTAAACTTAAGCGATACGTAGGTCTTTATAAAATTTTTTAAAAGTTACTTTATCAATTAGCTGGATTAGTGGAACTTGCCTGCATTATTATTATATATACCAAAATTATACATTTAATAACAAGTCTAATAAAAACTGCCGTAGTAGAGTGGAATGGGATAATTTATTTATATTTTTATAAAGTTTGTATACTTGTTTACAATTAGCTAAAACGCTACAATAATAATATACAAGCATAAGAACATAAATCTAATATATCAAATACGCAAGCATTACCCCGGATCTACAATAGGTCTTTTAAGCCTTAAGCCATAAGAAATGGGCGAATCACAGTCGCTTATTCTTCTCGGATTCGACTGTAAATGGTCAGTTTCTTACGGCATAAGGCATAAAACACCTATTGTAGATCCGGACTTATTAAAAAGCAACATTAGTGTTGGATTACTAATCAAAAAATTTTAGTTCAAAATGACATTTCCAAATGCAAAAAGCGTTTCAATAAAAGCGCACGCGGAACTTTTGCTTTTTCACATATGCTCGCACATGCAGGATGCATATCACTTTAGCGGGCGGTTAGCTGTCTCGCGTGAATTATGCTCGTTGTAGAATGCGACTGGTTGTATGAGTGAAAAGCATTACTGTTTTACTGCGAGCGTGACAGTTTGTTGCGCCCTAAAATTGTTTGCATAAAGTTTGCCGGTTGAAATGGTGACCTGATGCACCGTTTCGCCAATCGCGGCTCTTTTCTCCTGCGTCTTTCCATCTCCTCTTTTGCGCTGCTATAAATCACCAAACTTTAATAGTCATCATTCGTTTCACGGATCAAAAGTTGCAATTGATCACAACGGTATGTGCAAGGTGGTTAATTACATGCGACCTTGGTGTGTCGTGACTACCTCGAATCTCGTCGTGACTCGTATCGTTGATCTATTTGCTCGTTACGAAATTCCAGACATATCGATCGTGGAGGTGGAAAGGAGGAAAACATTCACCGTTTGCGGGATAAAACGAAGTTTACACAAAGCCGACCGTCCGAACGGCAAATAAGGAAATTTCGGAGCGCCGTCCAGCGTGCACCCCACGGGAAGGGAAAGCTTTTGCGATCCCGATGCGCGATGGAGGGAAAAAAAGAGTTCGGGAATTTCACGAAACGATAAGAGAAAGTTAATATTAGTCGGCGCGGTTTAAAGCGATTTTCCGACCGAGCGACCGCTCTCATCTCAGTCTATGGAGTGTAGGAGATCCTGTAAAGAGTAAGGGAACAGAAGAGATGGGGGAGGAGAGTGTCTACGGCAGGAAACCCTCCAGGGAACTGCACATCTCGTCGCCTTGTCTATCCCCTTTTGCGAACAAAGATGGGAATGGGTTAACTAATCAAAGAAGCGACTACGTTAACTAAACGAGAAGGTCTATCCTGGAATCGAGCGGCGATTGGCAATCGCTTCTTCGGGGTTGGTCACGCGCAACATCCGCGCGATGGCTCCTCGATTGGATTAATCGAGATTTATCGCAAAGTTCCGGAAGGGGAATAGTGGCTTCGGCCGAAATACGTAGATACGTACAACTGTATTTGTCGGTTACCGCACCAATGAAATCGAAATGCATGTAATTAAAAGTGACACGTTTAAATATTGTGAACGTGATAATACTATATTACGACGATGAAGAGGCAGATGATCAATTAAATTGTCGCCATTCGATAAACTGTTCCGATATCAGTCGGAAAGTTAGTCAGAAAGTTAGCCGGTGTCGCTGCAATAATTATAAACTGGTGGTGAGCTTTTACGTGAACGCGCTAGTAATTAAAACATGTTCCGCTTCGAAATAGAAACAATAAATAATTGTTAATTTTCACAATGGTGCTAAATTTTCATTATTATGCAACGTAACTAATTGCAAAACGCAAGCGACACTTCCTTCGTAACAGCAAACTATAAATTAGTAGCTCAGTTTCTATTCAATTATTTTCATCGTTTTTATTCAATTATCTCAATCGTTTTTACGTATGGTTTTTCACTAAAAGTTATAGAAATAATTTTAATAAATTACGAGAAAAATATTTTAAAAAGTTAAAATTAGGTTAATTAAACTAAATTAAAACTAAAATAATTAACCTTCGTAAATTTCAAAGCGCGGTAAATGCTCTAGACGATTTATTACTGATTCATTTCAGAGTCTAAAATTCTGCGCGCGATCTTCTTCACACAATTTAAAAAATACAAAGATTTATTGTAATTTATTATTTTTTAGATCTCTAAGAACCGCGGTTTATTTAATTTATACTCCCCCTACACATAAATCGTTGAAAAAAAAAACTATAATCACTACAATATCGTATTTAATCTTTCGCAGAAAGAGTCCATTGTTTTCTCCATGGCTTTGTAAAATCGCGTCGATCCGGACACTTCCGGTGATTCTGGCGTGATTTGTGGGTACCACAAATTGACCCTGGTTACGAGCAAGGGCGACCAACAACTCGTAATCCCGCATCGACGTTACTGTGACAGTAACGGCTGTTACGTATTTCCGGTGTCCAGCGTTCGCTCAATTATCAGATCACCGCGCGGATTAGTGCCAGTGGGTGTACATATATCGCGATCGGTATCTTATCGGTAATGGGGAATGCTGCTCCTTCCTCGTCAAGCTGCGGGAAGGTGAATAGAATACAAAGATAGGACAGAGAGAGATGGTATCCCATTTCGCGAGAACGAGATCAGGAAGGAAGAGAGAAGCGCGACCGTTTCGCTCTGATAGGCGAGGTACATCAAAGAAGAGCACTCACAATACCCTTTGCTGTTCTTCCTTTCCAGCCGCGTTCTCTATTTTTCCCTTTGGATACCAAAAATCTATCAACGTGCGATATTTACGTCAACAACGTAAATTAATAGATGTTTCAAAGCTATGATTATAGAGATAATGTACTATTGAAGATTTATAGTCGCCTTCCTCACTTTATATATATATATATATAATCTAAATTGTGATACTTTTGAGAAAATCATTTTTAATTATGTACAACTTACGATTAATTAAAGTGTGTATCTTTAAGCAAAAAGCGCATCGAAGTTTTACAATTTCCCAAATTTTGTTCGTTAGAAATAAGATCATATCTTAATGATTTTATTTTACTTTTAAATAATTGTAAGTATTAAAAGTAAATATATGCAAACTAAATTTTGTTTGTCAAAACTAAGATATCGTAACAGTTTTAGGTAACAATAACAAATATTTTGCTTGCAAATAATTTTAAATATCAAGAGCAAAAATTTCAAGAAATATTACGCATACTAAAAATCAAGAAAGTGAAGATAGATAATGTCATAATAAAGTAAGAAATTATTCGTGTTTGAACATAATGTTCCTTTCAAGAACGCGCCATTTACCACCTTTAGTGAGATGAGTGATGATTATAGAACGAACCATTAATCATAAGCAGTATAATTGACGCGTCGATGATTCACCGTTACAAACGAACACTGAAGGCCAGAACGCGTATAGGCTAGAAATTAATGGTAGATACTTCACATTCGAAGTCAGCATTTTCGGCGATTGGAGCGGAGGTAAGAGATAAGGCTTAATATACTGTGGTCCCCGATAACGGTCGACAGTCACGCGAAATATTACGTACGAATCGTCGGAATGAAATAATTCAAGGAATTATCTACGAGCTCAACCGTGGTAGAAAAAGAAAATCACCGCAATTCCGCTGACCAAACCGCGTGTAACGCGTTACCGTAATCGATCTCATCCCTCGGTCCTTTCCTTTGTATTCCGACGTGCAATTTAGCTCAAGTAATATACCGTCAGGACGTCTCTTTACACATCACTAATAGCACGAGAGGGAAACAAGCAAAGCACTCGACGTAATATAGCCGTCAACGTAAATGAATATCGAGTACAGGTTCCGTCATGGCAACGACCTCCCTTTTTCTCGGTTAATTAATTGACTCGGTACCGATCGAAGGAAGAATATTTGATGGTCATCACTTTATCAATAGGCATACAGCAATGCAAACGTTATAATACTGTATATTTTATGTCTGTACTATTATGTAATGAATACTTAAAAAATTTATACAGCTTTGGCCATAAATATACAGCACTCTCAATTTAGTGCATTTTCTTAGAAAAAATAATAAAAGATAATAATGATAATAAAAGCGGAACTGTAACAAAAAATATTAAAATTATTATAAATAAATATTATTTTTCAATAAAATTGTTTTTAATTTATTTTTCATTATATATTGATGTAGAACGTTTACGTGTCAATTTGTGGGGGGATGCTTCGTGCTTATAATACGGCCAAGGCCGTATACATTCGAACGTCTTTTTTTGTATAATTTAAAAATAAATATACTTTAGTAATTAATATAAAGAATAATTGAAAATTAATTTAAACTATGTTAATAAAACGATTGATTTCATATCTTTGGAACATTATATATATCTTTGATATTTGTTATCCAGATTTTCGAATATTTATGTTATAAACATTCATTAATTTATTCAATATTTATTAAATTCGGTTTGCGAACAACAATTTACGAGATTGATGATGTTTACATCTACTAAATAATTACATATAAAGAAATAAAAAAATTACACAAACATTATATTATTAATTATATATATATGCTTTCTCTGTACTTTATGGATGATATATTGTAGAATTTACAATAAAATATATAAAAAATGTTTAGTAATTATATTTTATCTGACATTTTTAAAAGCAATAATTTTAATAGAATCACGTCGCTATTGAACACACGATAAAAGCAGATTGGAAATGACCGTTATTGGCACCCACTAAGGTACCTGAAAAATGGTAGAAAGACACAAAGTTAAAGATACCTAGAGTGTCGCCCTTCGCCACTCGTTCAGATAATGTATGTGGCGATTCCGCGAAGTTACCGGCTTTGGCGAACAATGGTCTCCGGGAGTTTCGCTTCATGGCTCTCGAGGCCCGCTACTTTCGTAACTTCGCCGATATTTCAGAGGCCGTAGGGCTGAATTCTCCGACGGTGTTACACTACTACGGACGACCTTGTAACGCTATCTGGCTACGAACGGTTTAACTGTCCCGAAGATAGAGTGTATTGGAATCGTCTAAAAGAAGACGCACTGCGCCATTTCTACGGACAAGCTATCAACTTTACGATCGTAAATTGCCGAGCCATGCGTATACTTTTTAGTCCTGGACATCATTCCGCTTTTTAATTTTTAAATAAATTATTCATTCGATCTGTGACGTGAAAAAATGCTAAGTTATTTATTCCTGCATATATGCACATATCTTGAATCATTTATTAGCTGAATAGCTTTTTTGGAACTATTGATACTAAAAAGAGAATACAAAAGTATATGGTATATAATACCTTTGAAAAGTCTATTTTATAATTCATAAAACCTATAATAGAATTTTAATATTTTCATTCAGAATGCAGTGATACCTTTTTCGATAGACCATTATGTAACGACATACTATCATACGATCATATTTAATCGAATTAATTTGCATATTTATGAGTGATACAATTTTCGCAAAATATGCTTATGAATATATTTTTAATTTACGTGTTAACAGCTGTTTGTTGTATACACTCTATCAAAATGTGTGTGTGTGTGGGAGAGAGAGAGAGAGAGAGAAAGCGAGAGAAGGCAGTTAAAATTTACATTGATTTTGAACATGCGTGATTATATCATTTAATATAGTAATATACTGTAATTAAGCAATCAAATATTCGTATTAAGCACGTTTGCAAAGAGGACCTGTATATTTATAAAATATTGTACACGCAATATACCGCAATATATATAATATAACTGAAACTAATAATTCAATAGATTCATATTTATATTAACAAAATTATTAAATTTTTTGTAACTTTTGAATTTTTAATAAATTATAATTTTGTAAATTGTGTCAAAAATTGTTTTACATTTAGACATGTGTGTAAAATATTATTTCCAAATTTTTTTATGAATACAGCATTTTTACATTATGTCCAATGATATTTACTCGCACTTATACAAATTAGTTTTAGTTTTGTATAAATGGACAACGTAGAAGCAACAGAGGATAAAGGATGTGTGCGAGATGTAATCCAGTTTATCGAACAGACTAATTAGAGGGCAAGGATGCGGCGAATGGACCCTAAGGGATGGCCGAAGGGCAGGGATCGACTGCAAGCTGACGTTTTCGTCCTTAGAGCGTTCTAATTGGTGTAAGCGTTCAGAAATCGGACGCTTGCTCGTACACGATATTGCCGTTAATTGAGATGCCATCGCGCCGTCACGTTGGTTAAAGTCACGACGACTGAAAATAATATGTCTACATGGATAAAGAGAATTCATTCCGCGCGAATTCAGTCCTTTGTACTTTGTATTGTGACTTGAGAAAACACGGCATTAAATGAATTCATCGATGATATTATATTTATTTTGCCGATGAACGCCCTCCGTCCAACGGCAGTGGAACGAAGCCAAAAGAGCGAGAGGAATGGGTGTCGTCGAAGGCAAAATATCGCTCTGCCTTTGGAATTTAACGAGGGACAAAGGTATCGCTCGACCTCCGACGTTCCGATGGGAAAGTACTGGGATTCAAGCACCCTCAGACGGGTCCGTCAATTTCCGCGCTCGTTAGGTGGGTATTTATTCTCGCTCCTTCTACCCGTCATGCACCTTATACCATACCCTTTCACCGCGCTCCGCCGATTGATTTTAATTATTTTTCCGTCTCTCAGCACACGAGCTTCCGGCGTACACGCGATTTGTTCAACTGACGTGATTAATTTTAAAAATTGCTAAAATTTTCGTATTTTTCACGTAATTTATTTGTACAATTCTTGCCAGCTTTTTATACAGTTTTGTTAATTTTTGTAGATTTCAACTGGATGTAAATGCACACTATCTTATATTGTACAATATTAATATGATATTGATATATTTAATCCGTAAAAGATATTATAGATAGTAACGATACAAAGTTATAATCTTCTTATTGCTTAAAACTGATTTAACTGATGCAAACAAATGCAAAAAAAAACTGCAATGGAAAGTTCGTTCTGCCGTTATATTTCTTGCAATACTTTTTAACATCCGTAACTGCATAAATGTTATAAAATAACATTTTCTAAAAAGCCAAATAGTTTCTTAAAATTATTAACATTCTATTGTCCTAAATAAAACATTTTTTTAAAAATTATTTGTTAAGTACATCAAAAGAAATATAAATAGTGCAAATGTCCCTGTAAAATTATCTTCCTCATTATGTTTATCCTAATTCCACCAGTACATTCTAATCTTCTCATGCACAACTTTGATTCCATCGTGTTTTTTTCGAGGTGATTTAAAAAATCTCGACCTAGTTTACGCCCTAGTGAAACAGTCGAGTTGTAAGCTTGTAGTTTGCTATTGGTAAACCGTTTTCCACTTCTCTTACGATGAGTTGCACCGCTTTCCTCAACATCTTTTCCCTTGTACCCTCTTTTCTTCCTTATTTCTCTTTACCAGTCTCTCCTCTTTCTTTCTCTCTCATCTCTCTTTCACTATATCGACCGACCCTTTTCATTCGGCTGGCAACTTGCGCAACCATCCCTACCTAGAACGGCTCTGAGTAAACCCTCTCGCTTCGGCGATTAACTCGAGTTTTGAGTGTTTGAAATGTCGAGTGGGTAAACTGTATCCAGTCACGTGCGCAAGAGGGTAACTACGAGATGCAACTGCTGTACGCAGTGCATTCCACGACAACCATTGACAGAGTTATGCCTCTTTAGGGGCAGCTCGTGAAGTATTTTTTCGTATTTTTCCTAAGCGCAGCTTTCATCCAACGTGACAAAAAACATCACGCCTATGTAAACGCGAATATCCTTCGAATAATCAAAATTTTTGAAAATTATACATTTTATTCAGCTAAATTTTTAAATACTTCAGTAAAACTGTTCTTTCTGAGTACTTATTTTAGTAATGCTATGTACATTATCATTAATTTGTTACATTGTTAAGCGTCAATATAGAAAGCAAAGTGGTTTTCTTATGAAAAAGTATGAAAAAGGAAAATGGTAATAGAGTAGCATTAGATGGCATCTCTCTCATTAAGGGTGACGACGTCTAATTGTTTGCTTTGTCTCAGCGACTTTGTCAGTTATTCGTTTGACGAGAGAGTACCCTCTTTCGTACAGCACACTGTAAAACTAGCCGATCTGAAGTGGGGCTTCCACCCCCGACTCACACACTCTCGCTCTCATTTATTACTCCTAACTTGCTTTGTCGATCCTCTTTATTCGTTTCTCCATTCGACCAGTCAGGGAATCGCTTCGTTCGCTCAATTTATTTGCGAAGGTTCGCGCTTTATGCCCTCTGCCGAGTGTTCAGTATTAATGAACATGCTAACGAATCCGTTCGTGAAAAAAACGCAGCGTGCGACATTTCATTTTGAAAAAATGAGAAACGCAAAAAAGATCAAAGGTATTCAAATGTCCAAGATCTGCCTTTGTCTTATATTAATGGATTTTATTTATGAGATAGTATGTTTAATTTTTTTATGTTATTCTTTTTCGTTATAAACCTAGTATCTACATATATATTCAAATATATATAATGAAATTATAAATATAAATAAAACGGTTACAAATACAAATTTTAAAATATAGAAAGAATATTTTATTATTTGTGAATTTTTAGAATTTTAAGAAAAGATAAATATTTTCAAAGATTTTTTTTTCACGAAATCTAAATGTACGTATATATGTGTAGTACATATGTATACTATAGTATGTTTAGTTGCAAAGAGTTTTTAAGGCCAGGATTTTAAAACAAGCTTTTAATACCATAGGGTTTTGTTGAAAAATTAATTGTTCGAAATTATTCATTAATCATGCCCGCGATAATTAAAGAAAGCACCATTATTCTTTTGTCTTCATCAGGGTTGTCCTATTTACGAGTCTTTTCATACAACATCCATTTACGTGGTCGGTTCTCTAACATATTCACGAGGCACGTTTGCATAAGTATCGTCGAGCTTAAAGGCGGTCCAGAGAAAAATTTGAAAGCCTTTCTCAAGTGAGATTTCCATGACTATAACGAAGTTTCTGCATCGTTTATGGTCCGCTTTCCAGGTGATCCTCGTTTGCATTCGGTGAAAAGGAACCATAATTTCGGCTTACAGACGGTGACAAATTCAAATTATTATACCAAAAGTAATATTATGACATTTTGTGAATAAAGATCTATATTAAAGTTAACAACATATTATAAAAAGATTTTAAAATGTATGATAATAATTAGTACTTCAAAAAACTTATACATAAAAATACATTCTGCTTATAATTGTATGATATGATCAATCCGTAAAAAAAATATTATAACAGTAGCTCGTTCATACTCTGTTCCCGTCAAAACTATGTTCCCGTCGAAATATGTAGACATTAATCGTTTTATGTATTACGTAGAATCATAAAATAACTCTCATGCAAAAACAAAAGAGAGTTTATTGAAATGAAATAAACGAGTATATTTGCTCATCTCGCATCCACGGATTCATTTTTAATTCGGAAAGTTTATTTAAACAACAATTTGCATTTAAAGGAATGCGTATCATCACACCGTTAAAAATAAATTACAGTTATCATTAAATGAGAATTTCTGAAACATTTCGTCGACAGCAAGAGAATATGTACACATGCAGGTAGAAGCATAATGGACAGGTAAATGCAATGCAGAAGCTGCAATCACAGTTGTATACAGATCATACTCAGAAGGGTAGTTCTGGGGAATTCAGGACCTATACCATACGCACTATAGCGCCTGGGATTGACGTGAATGTGTTTCACGAAGCGTGAATGATGCGCGAGAGGGTCAGGCGCTCTATGCTTTGCCACAACTTTGCTGCAACCTCTTCATTTCATTTTTCAAGTACTCATATAGAAACTTTTTTTTATTATATAACAAGAATTAAATTTTTGATAATACAATTTGTATTCTATTAAATTGGGGAGAAAGTAATCCGAGTTTTTCGCCAAACAATTTTGTTAAAATAAAAAATGCTCAAAAGATTAATATTTTCAATTAAAATAATTGCCATTTGAATTGACTATTTTCAGCTATTTTTCTGGCAAAAGGCCACGACGATAAAAGGCCCTTATGCGACAAATAAATTATTAAGCTATTATAAAGTTCGTTGAAATTGTTTATTATTGACACTAAATTTTGACACTATTTTATAATGACAGTATTATATCGTTATCAAGATACTAAGGATGATTTAATTAAGGTTAAAACGTCTGTTATTTGTAATACTGATAATCGTCATAATATTAGCAAGTACTTAAATTCAGCTTGGCTTTTATATTCCTGTTTATTATTTTGTATTTAATCCTTAAGTCTACTTGTTATTCATTAATTATTATCGTTAAACGAGAATTTCTGAAACATTATAAATAAACCTTTCAAATAATATTGTTGTTTGTAAAAAGTATCTAAACAGTTTGTCATGATTATAATAAGACATGATTATGGAAAAAAATTAATATTTTGTACAAATGGGTTATAAGGAACGGAGTATTGAAAAGGTGGAATGTTTCATTCGTCGGATTTGCGCGGTGGACAATATTGTATGAGATGCGATGTAAATCTGGCAATTCATTCGTTTTTATACTACTTAACTTTTATGCGGGATGAGTATTATGCGAGGTATGAGTTAAGCACGCAGAAGCTTTGACACGCTCGTTTCGCTGCACTCCACTCGGCTGACAAAAAAATCTCTGCTGCGGGCCCAGCACTCTCAAAGTGCGATTCTATCTGCAAAACCGGCATTACTAACGAACCATCAGCAGAGTAAAATTTCCTCTGTGCACCGAGTTCAAAGTTTTTCGCGGGCAGATAAACTCGTTGTTCCACTTTTTCCACAGTCGTCTACGCAAGCGTCCCTAAATACAACTCCGTTAACCGCGTTTGTCTGCCCTCCTTCTGCTTCTTTTCCCATTTTTAAGCGTTTGTATTTTTTTAATCATATCCTGTTAAATAGTATATTTTTCAATATACTTATATTATTATTTTACTTTTCATATCACCAGCGCACAAATATTTTATAACGCCACTTAATTTTCATGTATATCTAAGTGTTACGTAAATTTAACCTAAGGTACCAAGCAATAAAATGTGCACAACGACTTCGGGAACAATCAAATCGCGAATCTCCGTTCGGGACCTACCGAAAATCGTTTATCCCTCCTGCTGCCGTTCACGGAGGACGTTCCTCTTGCGGATAAATATGCAAAGCACGAGGTGTGTTCCGGAAACGACATCTGCTTTCGAATCGAATGCTCTCCGTCACATTGTGCAGAGACACCGCTCTCTCTGTTTCTGTTCCCTTTTCAAACTCCCGTCTTTTCGTGCTCACCTCCCTCCCCTTAACTCACCGTACATGATACATGAAGCACATAGCTCTGCCATCCGATGGCATGACACTCACCCAACCACCGTCCCGTGAAATCATGCCCCGTGATCCCGTGACCCCCGACCACGTAATATGCCTTCCCTTTCTGCCCGTTTGGATTACCCTCTCGTTGCAACCCTCTTCTGTAACAGTACCTACGATAGTAGCACGTCTGTGCGCCGTCAAATGCAATCTTTCTACTTAAATCAGATACGAGAAACATTAACGAATATGGCTTAATAAAATATGTAAAAACATGTAAAAAATTATATAAATTTTAGATAATAAATGTATCAGAGATGTACAAGTATATATGTACTCTTTACACATACACACATTTATTCTATTACATAAGAAATTTAATATTAATTTCTTTTCGCTAATAATGATAAAAATCAAGCAAAAAAGAAATAAACAGCATAAATATTTTTATATTCACTATAAATAACATCTAAGTAGTAATTAATATTTTAGAATATTATATTTATATATTGACATTTAATAAATTATTATCGTTTTAGAATTGAAAGAAGACTAAAAAAAGTTCAAAGATGCAGGCGTTTCTATAAAAGACAAGACAAAAGCGTGAAAGTCACACCGAAAAAATTGTATTCTTAATTTAAGAATATCCCACTTACGTATAGTATGTTTTCCTCTAAAATAAGCGCTGAGACGATCCTCTTAATTTAAGAG